>NW_014542732.1:84897-110248 GCF_000741045.1 Vigna radiata var. radiata
ATAAATAAACAAGAGTTTCAATAAAAGAGAGTTTCAAAAGATTACATTGTTTCCCCCAACAACAAAAGGGTTTAGTTCACCATTGTCATGGTGAACCTAGATGAAAATAATGGAAGAATGGAAGAGCAAACCCTAAATAGGATGAAAAGGAGCCTAAGCATCCAAGAAATCTTCTCCAAGGAGTGGAAATTAGGTCTGGCCGCCCTCTTCTGTCAAAAGAATGAGAATGAAATCGTAACAGGGCTATTTATAGCTAAGGATCATCATAGAAAACAGGCCCAGGCCCAGCGGACAACCTCCCAACGACACACTTATGCCGCCCAGCGGTTTTCCCATTGTCGCGCCACCGCCTGGCGGCAGGGGGCCACCGCCCGGCGGTTTGCCTCTAATCGCGAATCCACCCAGCGTTAACGCCAGGTGCCTCCTCCTCGCATTGGACCGCCCAGCGGTGAATTTTGCCGCAGGGCAGTTCCTAGACTCTTCTTTTCCTCAATTTTCTTCTTTTGTTTTGAGTCTAAGACCTTCATCTTCAACCCCAATCTTCGCTTTCATCAAAATCATTGCAAAAAGAACTTTCGACTCTCGACTAACTCATTTATTGGGTTTTACTTGATTCTAAGCTCACTCTAAGTCTTAAAGGGTGTAATTTGGTCTAAAATGACATATGAAAATAACTGTTTTTCAACCGTTATCACCTCCCAGCTCAGAAAACCTTCCTACTATGTTAGGAAGCTAGAGGAAAGGGCAGACAAAGTGAAGAGAAGAATTGACTCAAGAGCAATAGGGCTGGAAAACAATTTCTACAGCATTTCACTAAGCTCAAAAGTGATTTTACAAAGGAGGAAGCCCTCTTATTTATAGGAGAAGAGGGGCTTCATTTCTGATTTCAAAACCCCTCTCAAATTCAAATTAAACTGATAGGAAGCACGCCAATCTGAACCAACAACTTCCACGCCTCATTCCAGCTCAACTATTCACGTGGTAAAACTCCCTTTTGCCAACGCCGAGCGGTTTTGGGGTTTGGGCTGGGCGAAAATCTGATTTGACCATCCACAAGCCAATCTTGAAATTCCTTTTGGGCCCCTTTGCTGTCTTCTATTATTTCTACTTCTTGGATGGCTCACTCAAAGTCTCCAAGCTTTATTTAGACCCTACAAAACAAAGTAAACATGTTTTAGTTAATCCTTCTAAGACTTAGAGAAAGAAAGTCAAGAAAGTTTTAGAAAGTCCTTTTTTAACTTCCCTTTCTTAGTCTTAGCTTGAGTTGTTACTTCTTTGAATGGCTTCCTTGATTAGGTTTCCATCATCACCGTTGGGTTTGATGGTCAGCAGTGTGCACGACTCTAACTTTTCCCCTCAGCGTTGGCGCTTAAGTGTCTGGCAGTGGCTCTCTTAACAAAGTTGGCGCTTAGCGCTGAAATTGGCACTGAGCGGGGGCTGCGATTCTTCCTTTGCACCTTTTTCCATCCTTTCTTGAGTCCAACTCCTTCCTACTTCACTCTCCATCATTCAATTCTTGTCTAACCCTGTCAGAACAAGGAAAATCAAACATAATATCTCTAAAACCACCTTTGACTCTCTTTTATCTTAACTAAAGCAATTTGCATGATTTCAAGCTAATTTCTAAGTCATAAAGGATGTGTTTTATATCAAAATGTAGTATGAAAATAACGGTTTTTGAACCGTTATCACAACTCCAAACTTAGAATTTTGCTTGTCCTCAAGCAAACAAAACAAAACTTAGCTTTTCACCTATCCTCAGCGTGGTTCAACTCATTCAAACCCATTCTTTCACAACAAGTAATTACTCAATTCAGCTTTTCAATGGAATCTCATCAAGATGCACACATGCTTCACTTTATCACAACTCACATAGTGTTCACATAATCATATAATCTTCAACAGATGCTACTCTTATGAATGATCAATTAACTAAGCATAGATGAAATCATGAATTCATGGAATCAATCCTCACCAGATAAGGTGTCCGCTCAATCACTCAAGTGTTTAAGAAGTCACTCCTTCCCTCTACTATCCACATGTCACATAGAACAAAATTGCCATTCATTTGCCACAATCAAACATCATCACACACACATGTCATCACAAGAACTTTTTCAAGGCTTATAATGTGGTTGGGCTAACAAGGAAAATTGGTTTTTCTAGATCACAAAATCCTTGAGTTAAGAGAGTCATTCAAATAATTATGGTTCAAGCACAAACCCTCTTTTTTACCACTCTCACTCATTCCCAAATTTCCCTTTTCTTCCCATTGAGCTTTTATTTTCATGCTTTTCTTTTTCTATCTTTTTCATGTTTTTTCTCATGCATTTTCATTCAACATATTAGCTCAATGTTTAACTTTTTCTTTTCAACTTCCCAATAACCCCAAACTTGAACCTTTTTCAATACCACAATTAATTCTCAACCTAAAGGAATGCAGAGATGTTGTCATTGAAAGTGGCAAGATGTCAGATAAGGAGAAAGAAAAAGAAGAAGAAAAGAAAGAGGATGAGATAAAAACAGAAAGAGAAGAAGAAGAAAGTTTGAGTAAGAAAAAGAAAGAGGAAGAAAAGAAAGAAAGTGAGGGAAAAGAAAAGGACAAAGAGAGGGAAGAAAAGAAAGAGGATGAGAGAAAAATAGAGAGAGAAGAAAAAGAATGTTTGAGTGAAAAAGAGAAGGATGTAGAGGAAAAAAAAAGGGTTGAGAGAGAAAAGAAAAAAATTGAGAAAAATCCTTTGTGCCCTAAGGAATGTCCTAAGGAGAAAAAGAAAGAGGGGAAGGATGAAAGCAAAAAGAAAAAATCATATGAAAAACCCCCTCCTCACCCAAAGAAGGATCATAGGAAGAAATAGGAAAAACAGTTTAAGCATTTCATGGAAATCTTCAAGAAATTGGAGATTAAAGTTCCTATGATTGGGACACTGCAACAGGTTCCTGGTTATATTAAGTTCCTAAAAAATTCAACAAAAAGAAAAATAAAATCTTGAATCTAGTTTCTGAATTTTTTATCTTTTATTTTGTTTTATTTTATTTTTTTTTCTTTTATTTTATTTGATTTTATTTTTTTCTTTGATTTTATTTAATTTGATTTGATTTGATTTGATTTTTTTTTATTTTGATCTTATTTGATTTGAATTGATTTCGTTTTTTTTTATTTTATTTATTTTGTTTTGTTTTGTTATATTTTACTTTATTTTTATTTTTATTCTTTTTTATTTTATTATTTGTGTGGTTTGGATTTGATTTTGTTTTCGTGTGTTTGAGTTTTTTTAGGTATGCATTGCTTTTGATGGAAGTACTGACAGCGTCTACTGATGGATGCTGATGAAGACGAGAAAGATTAACATCTACTGAAGGATGTTGATGAGAAAGATTCACATCTACTGATGGATGCTGCAAGAGTTTGAGATAACATTTACTGATGGATGTTACTACGGAAGAAGATGGTGACTAGACATCTACTGGTGGATGTTAGGTGATTAGGCATCTACTGATGGGTGCCAATGAAGATGAGAAAGATTGGTGTCTACTGAGGGATACCAATGAAGACAAGAAAAATTAGCATCTATTGATGGACGCTATGTGATTAAACATCTATTGATGGATGTTACCAACAACATCTACTGATGGATGCTATGATGAGCCTATTGGGTCAAGCTAGTGACGTTAAAGAAGCGTTTGTTGGGAGGCAACCCAGTGCTCTGAACTTTTACTTTTAATTTTTGTTTTCTTATTTTGGTTTTTATTTTGAATGTGTGATTTATTTTATTTAGTTGTGCTCTGCTTGAATGAACTAAATTGCTTTGATTCAACTGTGCTCTATTTTATGTGATAAGCTTGCTTTTTGAAAATTCTAGTGTTTGATTGAAGTTGAGATGATGCATGATTATAAATCCTAATTTGTGAGACAGGTGCTTGAAAGAAAGTTTGATTAAAATAATGAGCAGGTTGTTTTTCTAAATTTGAGAATTGTGATTTTACCTCTGTGAGTTTTGAGCTTTAGAGTATTTTTAAATTAACTGTTATTACTTTGGAAGCATGAATGATTTCACCCAAATTTTATGTGATTAAACTACTTGCCTATAGGTTCCATATGATCAAGGCCATCTTTTGTTATCCCTTATTCATTTGGCCTTCAAAATATTTTTGCCCATTGGAAAGAGAACAATTTGTTCTAAACCTTTGAACCTTGAGCCTGATATGTCTTGAAAAACCTTTTTGAAAAATCTTTACATTGAGTTAAGTTGAGAACATTTGATGAGGTACTAATAAAGGTTCAAGTTTGGGGTTACCAGGAAACAACCCACCTCTCTAGGCAGTGAGCAATTAAAAGAAAAAGCAAGAAAAAGGCAAAAAGAAAAGAAAAAGAGAGAAAAAGAAAAATTCAAAAACAAAAAGAAAAAACTCACTGCAAGGGAAGGCTGGAAAAAAGAAAAGAGAGTTGTTCTTGAAAGATGAATTCATAAATGTCTCTCTTGACTCAAGGAACTTTGCTGACCAGAAAAACCAATTTCCTTCTTAGCCCAACCAAGTTACAAGCCATGAAAAGCCCTTGTGATAACAACCTGCTTGTGAATATGTTTGATTATGGTTAAATGAAAGGAAAAATTAATTTGTGTGACATTGTGATAATAGAGAGAAACACCACATCATGCACCTTTGAGTTGAGTGAAACACTTTGAATGCTTGAGACATATATTTTTGAGTGCTTGAGTGAAACACTTTCCTTGGTGAGGAATAGTTCTCTGAATTTCTGATTGCATCTCTGCTTGGTTGATTGATAGCACCTGTTGAAAATGCATCACATAGAGCATGGTTGAGTTCAAGCATCTGCACATCTTGACTGAAATCTTATGCTGAAATTGATAAAAGTGATTCCTTGTCTTGAAAAAGTTTTTGAAAAAGGTTGAAGTCATAGTAGTGATTGTTCTGAAAAGCTGAGTTGCATTTTGTTTGCTTAAGGACAAGCAAAGTTCTAAGTTTAGGGTTGTGATAAGGGGTTGAATTTTTTTTGCTATGTGATTTTGATACTAAAAGCACCCTTTTTCACTTAGAAACTTGCTTGGACTCATGTGTTTTCAATAAATTGTGTGAATAAGAGAGTTAAGGTTGATTTCAATAGTTTTCTAACAAATTCCCCTTGTTTTGACAGAGATTGAAGCAATAATGGAAGAAGAAGTAAAAAGTATAAAAGATGGAACTTAAAAGGGGTCAAAAAGGCACCAAGAAGAGGGAAAACCCGAAGCCCAAGCGAAAAAAACGAGAAAACAACGCGAGGCAAATCACCGCTGGTCGCCCGGGCGGTGGCCCCGACGCCTGGGCGACGGACACTCGAAGCTTGGGCGTCCAAAACAAACGCCCAAGCCCAACATGAACCCCAAAGCTTGAGCGTGATTTCACGTGGAGTGAGCCCTGATTTTGCTCTGATTTGATTCTTTTGAACCGGGCCGCACTTTGGGACGCGTCTGACACTATTTAAAGGACCCTAGGGCTCTAGGTTTTGCATCCCTAGCAGAAGAGAGCATAGCAATACACTCCTAGCCAATTCTTAGTCTTCCATTCTTCTTCCTTTTGTTCCATTCTCAAGTGTTGAAAAAGAAAAAGGCATGAGAAAAAGAAAGAAAGAAAAGAAAGAAAAACAAAAGCATGAAAGATGAGCTTAATGTAAAAATAAAAGAAAAGGGAAGAAGTTGGGAATGAGTGAGATTGGTGAACAAAGGAGAGTTGTGCTTGAACTTTGAATGTTAAAATAACTCTCTTAACTCAAGGATTTTGTATTCCGGAAAAACCAATTTTTCTTGATAGCCTAGCCTCATTACAAGCCTTGGAAAAGTCCTTGTGATGACATTTGCTTGTGAAGATTTTGATTGTTTTAGATGAATGGCAATGTTGTTTTATGTGACATGTGAATAGTAGAAGAGTGGAGTGAATTTCTAAACACTTGAGAGATTGAGTGAAACACTTGCTTGGTGAGAATTGTTGAAATCCATGTTTACATATATGCTTAGTGGATTGATCATTCATAAATGAAACATCTGTTGGGAAATATGTGCTTATGAGAACTGAATTGGATTGAAAGTATGCATGCATTTTGATAGGATTCCACTGAAGATCTAAATTGGATAAATAACTTGTTGTGAGGAAAAGGATTTTCGAAAATGTTGAACTATTTGAAGAAGAAGTGGAAAGCCAAGTTTTGTCTTGTTTGCTTGAAGACAAGCAAAGTTCTAAGTTTGGGGTTGTGATAATGGTCTAAAAACTGTTATTTTCATGCTTAAATTTGATATTAAAACACACCCTTTATGGCTTAGAATGAGCTTAAAATCAAGTAAAACAATTAGTTGAGTCATTGAGAGTCAAAAGTTGGTTTTAGAGGTATTATGCTTGGTTTTACATTGTTTTGCATGGTTTTGAGGTGATTTGAAGATGGAAGTGAAGTAAAGTGGACTGGTGCTCGTGAAAGATGAAGAAAAAGGATGAAAAGAAGAGCCAAAGGAACCGCTGAGCGCTAGAACAGACCGCTGAGCGCTCAGTGCGATTAGAGGCAAACCGCTGAGCGGTCAAACAGGGCGCTAAGCGGTTGAACGATTAGAGGCAAACCGCTAAGCGGTTAAATGAGGTGCTGAGCGGTTGTGTGCTGGGCTTGGGCTTAAATTCTGTTATTTTTCTGTGTTATAAATAGCCTTAGTACGACTTGAAACCGAAATCTTTGGCAGAGGGAAACGTCCACAATAGCTCTACACACCTTGGAGGCCGTTCTTTGGATGCTTGGGCTCCAAACTACTCAATCTAGGGTTTATTCTTTCATTCTTCCATTGTATTTCATCTAGTTTCACCATGATAATGGTGAACTAAATCCTTTTGTTGTTGGGGAACAATGTAATCTTTTGAAACTCTCATATATCCAAATTCTTATTTAACTCATATGCTTGCATATGCTTGATTTATCAATTGCTGGGTTCGTTACCTGTATTTAATGCTTTTATCATTTAACTCATTCGGTAAATGTTGTTTGTCTTTATTGATACGAGAACGTACAGTAATTTCATGAACTGGGGGGAATTCCTTGGTTATGCTAATACCGCCTAGAGATAGCGGTAGGACGATCAATTGTATTTTGCTGCCGTTCGTTATGCATTATTAGTTACTAGGGGAGGCTAGAGATAGCAAGTCGGTCATTAGTAATAGGCTCTTTTTGCCAAGGAATTGGGTTAAGGGTAGACCAAGAAAGTTTGCATGGCAATATGATAAATAAGCGAATTAAATAAGAAGAGTAGATATATGAGGGTGGATAAGATGAAATTGTAAGCCCCAACAACACCATTCATCCATAGTTTTTCCTCAACCATTGATTCACTGCATTTGCATGTTTACTTTTGTTTTTGCATTTAAAAACTTAATATCAATTTCTTCTCAAGTCTTACGCAATTAGCTTACACGAAAGTTAAGGCCTAAGAGTCCTTTGGGAAACGATACTTGGACTTACCCATTTTATATTACTTGATAACAATCCGGTACACTTGCCAGGGACTTAACATTCCCCCATGTCTATGAGGAACTAATTTCTATTTGTTGTTGGGGAATGATGTAACCTTGTAAACTCTCATGTATTTAAATTGAATCTTAATTTCATATGTTTTTCTCATTAATTGTTAGAGTTATTTATCTGTTCTTATTGCTTGCTTATACAATAGCATGATCTATGATTTGCATGAGTTTCGACAGGTTCCTTTCAATTCAGGTCCTTGTTAAATTACTCCTAAGGGTTATATTGCTCAGACATGAGGGTATGGGTCTTAGTCGTCTTAACCTCTTGATCTTCACACCATTTTACCAGGAATGCTAGGAATTGTATGAACTGGTAATTAGGGACATACTTTTTTACCGAGACATCGGGTTTAAGTGTTTTAATGAGGGACGTTGGCATTAATGAATAAAGAAGAATTCTTATATACATGAGAGGGAACTTGGTGAAATCTAACCCCAACAACATGCTCATCTCATATCAATCAACCTCCATTCATCTCTATGCTCTTTTTGCCACTGATCAATTTTATTTTGCTTCATTTTATTCTGTTTGCAATACAACCCATGATCTCTTTTATTTTAAGTCTTAATTAATCTTATTTTCACACAATTGTTCAGCGCTGAGAGTCCTCTAGGATACAATACTTGGTCTTATCATTTTATATTACTTGTGCGACTCGATACACTTGCCGATTTGCCCCAACACCCTCTAACCAAAATATAGGCAGAAACACACAAGAAGTTCTGCAGCAAGAATCCCCTCTTCTGCAATCTTTAACCCACTTCAAACAATCCTCAAAGTGTCTAGACTCCACGAGTCCACCCCCTGTAATCACATCAGGTACAACAATCTCTAGCGGATTGTAACACGAGCCTTGATCAACCAAATAACACCTCAATTGTGCAGATAATGATCAAGGAGTAAGCATAGCAGAATTCTCCTTCAAAACCTCTTCAAAGAAAGATCTCCACGATCTTCTTGATGAGTTCCTAGAGCTCTAAATCACAGAGAATCAATCTAAAATATAATATGAAAATGATAGTTCATCCAAAAGTTCTATGAATAACTCAGGTCTCGTCTTTTTATAGATTTTCATAAATCAGACGCTTCTGTAGTCGACTAAGCAACTAATGCAGTTGACTATCCTCTTACAATCATAATAGTTAAGTCAAAGTAGTAGCTGTCAAGTAAAACAAATTAATTCCACATTCAATACAATTGACTCTCATTCAATGCTTAACTAACATTTGAAAATATAGTTGTTACTATTCACAAGCATAACAGAATTCTAAATAAAACAACTAACAAAGTCGAATGCATAACGCACACAGTTGACTTTGACACATCTATACATATTGAAATTCTTTTCAATGTAAAATCTCACATAGCACTGTATTTGAAAATCTATGCAAAGTCTTTAGTCTTAATCGGCACTCCTAAAAATGGACTCGACTTAGGACATGCAGATTTGCCACACAATATAATTTTATCAAAGTGCATGTGGTTTTCCATTTCCAAAACATATGTGATTTAAGCACAATAGATGTAACATATATCAGAACATTGAATTTGCATTCATATATCAAGGCTAATACGAAACATGTTCAATAAGATATCAATCAATAAGCAACAGAACATGTAACACATAACAAAACATGTGTTATTAATAATGTGAATAAAGAACTGCGAGATTAAGGTTAGCTAAACCAGTGCTTCCTTTATCAACAATCTCAACATGTATGACACGCCACCTGCACATAGGGGGACCATGGATGAATTTAACAATGTGGTGGCTTGGCCAGAGCAAATGCAGGACAGTGGATCTGGAGCAGCTGAAGGTCCAGACATGGATGAGGATGATGATGATGATGACGATTTTGATGATGATTTTGAGGATGCTGAGGATGGAGATGAGGAGGAATCTGAAGATAGTATGCGTTGAGGAGCCGACATGGCATCTACTGATGGATGCCAACTACATTAGAACATGACTTTTCTTTTTCTTTTTGCTTTGTAATTTGAACTTATATTTGCTTCAGTTGAGTAGTGTAGGGTTAATGTACTTGGTCTGCCACATTATATCTGATGATGGTTTGATTGATATTGTTGCATGATGGGTATTGCTTAATGATGCCTGATATTGATTGATGTGGAGATTGCACTGTATGCTGATGTACAGGTGGTAGTTCACAACCTTGGTGAACATATGCATGATGTGATTATGATTGTGGTTTTGATGTTAAGTAGGGTATTTATCTAGGATGTTTGGTTAAATGATTGAGTTTATGAGTGAGGTTTTTGAACTCTAGGGTTTTTTTATTGAATGGTTGCTATCTACTTGAAAGCATAAGGGATATTGCCCAGGTTTCTACGATTGATTGAATTGCATGTATTTGTCATATGATCAAGGTTGTTTTTGAACAAGCCCTTTCTTATCCAATGCATAAATTTTCGTCCAATGAAAAGAACCATGTGTTCTACCCTTTTTGTGTTGGTATCGGAGGGGTATGGTTCGAAGAGTATAACACAGCGGAATTAAAACTTAGAGTAGCGTATAAGCGTGTTCGGTAACTTTTAACAAATATTTTGGTCCTTTTTCGCAAAACAATTTTCTTTCAGAAAATTTATCAAACAGTTAATATGCGTAAAATAAAATGAGTGTAGGGAATAGAAAAATCACACGAGTATTTTTATACTGGTTCGATTCAACAGAATCTACGTCCAGTCGTTAATCACTGTAAAGAGTGATTAACAGTTCCACTAAAAATATTTTTCTCAGATTACAATTAAGTGAATGAAAATCAGATTGATAAACCTTCCTTCGACGAGCGAACCGGAAGAAGACCACTCTACCAACTTGAAGAGAACCGCTCCGGCAATCGACCAACGATTCGCGAGCTTCTCCTTTCACAAGACCAAGCAGAGCACCTTGCTAACTCGAAGAGAGTCTGCTCCAACTATCGACACACGATACGCGAGCCTCTCCTTTCACGAGACCAAGCAAGGGAACTATGAACAAAGATTCTGAGAACTTTCCTCTGACAAACAGTGTTCTATTAAGCTTTCTCAGTTCAAAACGTTGCCTCTGAATTTTACAGAAGCCAAATATATAGCCAATTGAACTGAATGCCAAAGGTCAGGTCCCAACTGCCATGAATAATCGATTATTGTAAGTGATACTCGATTATTCAAGTCCGTTACAGGGTTTTCAAAAAGTGATAATCGATTATATGAAGTGATAATCGATTATTCAAGTATGACTTGTGATAATCGATTATTGCTTCATGATAATCGATTATTCTAGTACAAAATGCAAGTGATAATCGATTATAGCTTGTCCATAATCGATTATTCAAGTTAAAAATACAAGGTTTAAGATTTTCCTACTACATCCAAATTCTACAAGTTGCTTTTTAAATAATTCTAATGTTCTCTTCAAATAATACTTCTTGCAGCATCATCAAAACAATTCTTCAGGTTTTACCAATACTCCTTATTGGTAACATTTTGAACCTAAGCCTTAAACAGTATGAAATCCCTTTTGAAAAATCTTTACCTTGAGTTAAGTTGAGTATTATTGTGTGGTATTGATTAAAGGTTCAAGTTTGGGGTTGTTGGGAGAATCAAAAGAAAGATAAGCATTGAGCTAATGTGTTGAGCAAAGCATGAAAAGATGAAAAAGATAGAAAAGATAGAATGAAAAGAAAAGCTCAATGCAAAAATAAGGTAAAGTTGGGAATGAGTGAGATTGGTAAAAAATAGAGTTTTCCTTGAAATATGAATGCTTGAATAACTCTCTTAACTGAAGGACTTTGTGATCTTGGAAAACCATTTTTTCTTGTTAGCCCAACCACATTAAAAGGCTTGAGAAAGTCCTTGTGATGACATATGTGTATGATGATGATTGATTGTGGTAAAAGAAAGGCAATTTTGTTTTATGTGCCATGTGGATAGTAGAGGGAAGGAGTGACCTCCTGAAACACTTGAGTGATTGAGTGAAACACCTTGTCTGGTGAAGAATGTTTCCATGAATGTATGATTTTATTTATGCTTAGATAATTGATCATTCATGAGAATAACATCTGTTTGATATTATATGATAAGCATTGAGAATGAAGACATGTGTGCATCTTAACTGAATTCTATTGATGAGCATATTTAATTGATTACTTGTCTTGAAAGAAAAGAGCTCTGAATGTGATTGAACCATTGTGATTGTTAAGTCCCTGGCAAGTGTACCAGATCGTTATCAAGTAATATAAAACGGTTAAGTCCGAGTATCGTTTCCCAAAGGACTGTTAGGCCTTAATTTTCATGTAAACCAATCGCATAAGACTTGAGAAAAGAATTAAATTTAGGTTTTGAATGCAAAGAACAAAAGTAAACATGCAAAATGCAGTGAATCAATTGGCTAGAAAAGACTATGAATGAATGGAGTTGTTGGGGTTTACAATTTCATCTTATCCACCCTCTTATATCTACTCTTCTTATCTACTTCACTTATTTATCATATTGTCACGCAAACTTTCTTAGTCTACCCTAAACCCAATCTCTTGGCGAAAAGAGCCTATTACCAATTACTGGCTTGCTATCTCTAGCCTCCCCTAGTAACTAATAATGCATGATAAATGGAAGCAAAATACAATTGATCGTCCTACTCCTATCTCTAGGCGGTATTATCAGACATAGGGATAGGAGGATCGATTGCCTTTAAGCTTTTGTGTGAATGTAATGCATGATCACTTGCTAGGGAGACAAGACATTGTAAACTAGTAATCAGGAATAGGCTCTTTTCACCAAGAAATTAGGATTAGGGTAAATTAGAAAGTGACATTAACATTAATGAAAAAGTAGAATTTGTAAATATGAGAGTGTATTAGGATAAGTCGAAAACCCTAACAACACAATTCATCCATAACATTCAACTTCCAATTGATCAACTTTTGCATGTGCATGTTTAATTTTCGTTTTAGCATTATAAACCCTAATTTTCTTTTGGTCGAGTCTTAAATAATCAAGAAATCACACGAAAGTCTAGGCCTATGAGTCTCTAGGAAACAATACTTGGTCTTACGACTTATTATTACTTGATACGATTTGGTACACTTGTCAGAGTCTTAACAGACGACACTCACATGCCTATTCGGTGTGTTTGCTAACAGAAAAATGCCATTTGGATTATGCAATGTGATGGGTTGTCGCAACCCACACAAATTTGATGTGCAAATAAATGCAGTATAGCTAGGGAATGACCCCTAGGTCGTCTCCCAAAGACCAATTTTGCGGTTCAAGAATTAAGTCAAACACGGAAGGAGGGTTGTGAAAATTTTGTGGTGAATACGGATAAATAAAATCAAAACACAAACGCAACTAATAATTAATCACAGAATTAAAAACGGTTTCAAAGACAGAATAAAAACGGTTGGTCATTAACTTATTTACAATGCTTCCTATCACAGATCAACAAAATAAAGTTGCGACTCAAACCTCCAATCCAACAAACTTAACCAACTAAGCGAAGGTTAACCTGGTTTTCATAAAAGCGAACTAAGCGGACGCAGTGTTAATGTCAAATCTAATTCACACCATGCAGTTACATCGACTAAGTGAAGATGTAACACCAACTGGGAAACTAAGCGTATACCCAATTGCAAGTGCAAATACAAATTTGATATTAATCAAGTCAGAGTAGCAAACACAAATACAGTCCAGAAATCTCAAAGAAGCAGTGCAATATCGCTAATGACCAACACAGTTAATTTAAGCTAACATGGCAACTAAAGCAACAAGACCAAACAAATTAGACAATATTAAAACAAAATAAAATAAAGTACTAGACACCAACACTATTACACACAACTATCTAACAAAGTTAAATTAATTTAAATGCAAAACTAAATTAGAGAAATTAAAAGCAATTAATCCTAGTTTGCAAATTAATTTAAAACAAAAGAAATAAGCAAACACAACTTTTTCCTAGCAATTCATGAGACCAAGTGTGCACCAAATAAAGAAATTGAAAATGAAAATGGCCTAAGAAGACCTCTTGTACGTGACCTCACTTGCACCAAAGTCAAACTTCAATTTCACCTTCAATAAGTCACAAAATGTGTTGACTTCTTCTCCCATGTGCACCATTTTCCAAGAAAATAAGCATGTGCCTTAACCAAACAATTAAACCATGTTCTCCTCCCTTTCCATGCAGCAAAAACGAAACTCACACACACCAAGACTCCAAATTGCCGAGCCACACAATTGTTGGGTGCAAAGAATGCTTCTAAAAAGTCCACAAGTCAAAAAGGTGCTTAAATTCTTGTACCATTGTGCCACCTAAGCAAGGTCAAAGCAAATGAAAACACAAGTCATTCTCTTCTTCATATCAATGCACAATAAAGCTAGCAAAGGGTCAAGACCAAAAGGGAAAGATTCATTCTATGAAAATGAGCTTCATATTGTGCTTGTCCAAATGGGGTAAAAAATTAAATGTGCATTTCCCTCTCCTTACTACACTCCAAACGGTTTTTCTTCAACCCAAACAACATGCAAAGCTTTCCTCCACCCTTCCAAACTGAGAATACACTCAAGATACCCCAAGGTTTCAATTGCAAAGTGATTCAAGAACAACAAAGCCAAGTTCTACTACTTCAAACCAACCCAACACTCGCCTTTCTTCAAACTTTTCATGAAATAAAAATGGAATCCCTAGCTCCCTTTGCTGCACCATCCAGCCATGTGAAAACACCACAAAGTTCAGCTCATAAAATGGTTCCAAACATCAAGAACGAAATGCAAGAAGAAAGGGTTCAAAACTCAAACACCCATACACCAACTCAAGCTTCCTTCACTCCAAAACCCATCAAGAACTTCATTTTCATCATCCAATCCAAGAAAACCAAAGCAAATACGAAAATATGGCAGCAAATGAGTAGAAAAACGAAATAGCTCTTCATCCAAACCAAAGACCCATCATGAAAATGCAAAGAAACAACCTCAAGCTCATACTTTCATCTTTGAAGAACAAGAAACAAAGTGGAATATGGAATGGTTTTCACCACCACCAAGCAAAGACAATCAAGGTGCAAGCAAGAGAAGAAGAAAAAAATGTGATCTTGGTCATCCCATAGCTCCAAAAACGTAAAACCCTACATGGTCTCCAAGAGAGAGTTCATACATGCAAAGTAAAATGAAAAGTGGAGACCTCCACATGTGTGTCTCGACAATTGCTCTAAAATGCCATCCAAAACCCCCAAAATTGGTGCGGTCCACCTCTAAGGAAACCCTAGGGTCTATGCAAAGTGTCTCACACATTGGGCTTCTACAATTTTGCCACCAAAAAGGGCCCAAATGCACTTAAGCTTGATTGAAGTTTCTAAAAACGAAATTACAACTTAATTAAAATGGAAGTGACTAAATGTTGAGTCTTGAATGATCACGTCACCTTCTCTAATGCTCCAAATGATGTTTCCAAAATTTTCCCGCACCCAAAAATGCAATTAATCAGCTCAGAAAATTCAAATTAGTGAAAATACGAATTTCCGACCAAATTAAGCAAAATTCGGAAAAACGGGGAAATAACAGACAATTAAACACAATTTCCTATAAGTGCAATAAAATAAATATAGTTCAAGAAATAACGACTCATCACAATTCCCCAACTACGTTTCAAAGGTATATGTAGGCCATCTTTGTAGATCTCATAGAGAAGTGTATAGAAGTCTTCATGGATGATTTTTCAGTGTTTGGTGATTCTTTTTAGAAGTGTTTGGCAAAACTGGATATTGTGCTCAAAAGATGTGTCCAAACAAACCTTGTGCTTAATTGGGAAAAAGGCCATTTTATGGTAAGAGGGGGAATTGTTTTGGGCCATAAAATTTCTGCTAGGGGGATTGAAGTGGATAAACCCAAAGTGGAGGTCATTGAAAAACTTCCACTACCAACAAATGTGAAAGGAATTAGGAGTTTCTTGGGCCATGCTAGGTTCTATAGAAGATTCATTAAAGACTTCTCAAAGATTTCTAAACCTTTGAGTAACTTGCTTGTTAAAGACACACCTTTTGTGATGAGTGATGAATGTTTGCAGGCTTTTGACATCTTGAAGAAGAGATAGGTTTCGACTCCAGTTATTGTAGCTCCAGACTAGACTCAAAATTTCAAAACTCATGTGTGATTCCACTGATTATGCTATAGGTATTGTACTTGGCCATAGAAGGGAGAAGGTGTTTCACGCCATATACTATGTTGGCAAAGTCTTGAATGAAGCTCAGTTAAATTATGCTACCACTAAGAAGGAATTTTTGGTTATAGTCTAATGCCTTGGAGAAGTTTAGACCTTATCTTATTGGGTCTAAGGTGATTATCTACACTGATCATGCAACTATAAAGCATTTGTTAACAAAGCCAAACTCAAAGCCACGGTTGATTAGATGGGTTCTCTTGCTAAGGGAGTTTGATGTGGATATTCATGACAAAAAGGGGAGTGAAAACTTGATTGCCGATCACTTATCCCGGTTAGTCAATGATGAAGTCATAAGTAAGGAAAAGGAAATTTGGGAGTCCTTTTCAGACGAGACACTCTTGTATATTCAACAGAGGCCATGGTTTACTGATATGGCTAATTTTAAAGCTGCAAGAGTAATTCCAAAAGAGTTGAATTGGAAATAAAGGAAGAAGTTTTTGCATGATGCCAAGCAGTTTATATGGGATGATCCTTACTTGTTCAAGATCGGAGCAGATAATCTTTTGAGACAATGTGTGACAAGAGAAGAGACAGAAGGAATTCTTTGGTACTGTCATGATTCACCTTATGGAGGCCATTTTAATGGAGAAGGAACTACTACAAAGATTCTTCAGTTAGGGTTTTATTGGCCTACTTTGTTTAAGGATGTTCATAATCATGCTAGAAATTTTGACAAATGTCAACAGAATGGGGCTATCACAAGACGTCATGAGATGCCATTACAAGGCATTTTAGAGGTTGAAGTCTTTGACTGTTGGGGCATTGATTTTGTTGGACCCTTTCCACCATCCTTCAACAATGAATATATATTGGTGGTGGTAGATTATGTAAGTAAATGGGTGGAAGCTTTGGCGTGTCCCAGGAATGATGCTAGCATGGTGATTAAATTCTTGAAAAGGAATATTTTCTCACGTTTTGGAACTCCCAGGGTAATCATTAGTGATGGGGGATCTCATTTTTTTAACTTCCAACTTGAAAAGGTACTCAAACATTATGGTGTGAGACATAAGGTGGTCGCACCTTATCATCCACAAACAAATGGCCAAACTGAAGATTCCAATAGGGAGATAAAGAGGATTTTGGAGAAAACAGTTGCCTCATTGATGGGTGTCGCGACCCATACAAATTTGATTGCATTTTAGAAATGCAGTATAGCTAGGGAATGACCCCTAGGTCGTCTCCCAAGGACCAATTTTGCAGTTCAAGAATCAAGTCAAACACGAAGGTGGGGGGGTTGGTGAAAAGTTTTCTTTGTGAATGCAACTGACGAAATTAAAAATAAAAATTAAACACATTCGAACATCATAGAAAGCATTAAAGAGAGTGAAAATGCTAAACCCAATAGTAGAGCAAACAAATATCTAAGCACAATTAAAGCTATTAGAATGCAACACTAAATTAGAAAGATGAAAAACAACTCAAAATACAATGTAGAATATTCTAAAGCAAAAGAAATAAGAAAACATAAACTATTTCTACCATGTCATGTGACACATATGCACCTCCCAAAAGAAAATTAAAATTGCAAAATGCTTGAAAAAGTCCCCCTTTTGCCGTGACATGTTGGAAGAAAAGAAAATGAGAATGTACTTTTCCAAATTCATCCCATCATTCATGCTTCATCAAAGGAATTGGAATTGTGCTTGTGAAATAAAAAAAAAATTAAGAAACTGTGGCAGTGAGCTTCAGACCGTGCTATCATGTTTCCAAGCAATGCATCAAGTTTTTTTTTTCTCCAAATACCACCTCCGTACAACACACACCTACTTCCACCTTATCACTTCATTTCCAAATAAATAAAAGGGCTAATTCCTACACATAGTCGGCTGCCAGCATCACATACCTCCATCCTACCTAATCTATTTTCAATTCATTAAAAGAAAGGCAAAGAAAATAAAATGCTAGCTCATTCACGGGAATTATTTCAAAATGAGAATGAAATTAATCCAAGTGCAACAATTAAGTAAAAGGGAAAAGGTACATCATAGCTAGGTAGAAAAGTAAATGTCTCCTATAAATGCTATCCTAAAAAGTGCAAGGAAATAGAAACAACCCCATTCACTATCAAGGTTTTGAATTTCAATGCAAAACAAAAATAAAAATCAAATGAGAGGAGTAGCTGCTGCCGTGACCTTCCCAAGGTAAGGTTACCTTCTTTCTTTCGCATAAAAGAAAATGTTATAAAGATGATTGACCCATGGACATGACAACACCTTCCTCTTTCATTAAAACAAAATAAATGTATGCACCGTGAACTATTTGTTACAGCGCTACAAGTGCTTCTAATCACCAATTTCCATCATTTTCTTAAAAGGCAAAATAAAAGCAAATGTGAAAGTGTGTGACGGCTGTAACAGAGAATCAATGCAAGTCTTCTTTCAAAAGAAAAGTAAATGTTACATGTGCTAATTCCCTTCCAGCTGCAGCACCATGCACTCCTCCTAATTCAATCATGGCTAGCAGCTATTAAAATAAAAGTAAGGATGCTCATGCAATTAGATAAAATAAAATGACAGCAGCGCATAATTTCATTCTCCCATTCAACCAAATTCCATTACCATCAACATTTTTTTTAGGAAAGAAAGAAGAGAAATCTACTAACAACGTTCCAGCCAAGAAGAAGAGAGTGGCGGCTGGAACCCTTCAGCCTAGGATCATGAGTCACTAAAAATAGGGTGGGGTCCACCCAATAACCCTAGGATATGACATGTGTCTCACAAAGTTTTGGGCTTTTACAAATTTGCCACTAAAAAGGGCCCAATGCACAAAAGTTTGATTAAAAAGATTGTATACTACTAAGTTATAATATAATTAAATTTGAAATGTCCAAGTATAGAGTCTCGAATTATTTGATAGCACTCCAAATGTCCCAAGTTGTATTTCCAAAATTTTCCCTGAAAATAATAATGCAAATAATTAGCTCAAAATATTCAAAATAATTAAAATTAGAATTTCCGGTCAAATTAAGCACTATTAGGGAAAACGGGAAAATACCGGACAGTTAAGCACAATTCCCTGATTAATTATAGCACAATAAACTAAGTTAAATCAATAAAATATCGACTCATCACTCATCAAGGAAGGATTGGTCACAAAAACTGGATGACGCTCTATGGGATTATAGGACGACTATGAAGACATCCATGGGTTTATCACCTTTTCAGTTGGTGTATGGGAAAGCATGTCATCTGTCAGTGGAGATGGAGGATAAAGATTTGTGGGCCTTGAAATTTTTTAACTTTGATCCTCACGAAACTCAGAGTAAACACAGAAGGCAGATGTTGGAGCTTGAAGAGATGCGGTTGCATGCATATGACTCCTCCAAGAGTTATAAAGAAAAGGTAAAATTCTATCATGACAGGAAGCTGATAAAGAGGGTCTTCAATCAAGGGCAGCAGGTGTTATGTTTAATTCAAGGTTGAAGTCGTTTCCTGGAAATTTGAAGTGAAAGTGGTCAAGGCCTTTCATAGTGAAGAACGTACATCCTCATTGAGCCATTAAATTGGTGGATCCAGGTGCTAGTGAGTTGTAGAGAAGTTGGGTGGTGAATGGTCAAAAACTCAAGCACTACTTCGGAGGAGAAGTGGAACATCTTTCCACAATGAAGTTGGTAGATCCGTGAACTTATTGGGTCAAGCTAGTGACGTTAAAGAAGCGCTTGCTGGGAGGCAACCCAGTTTTCTAAACTTATCTTTTTGTAATTTGAACTTATTTGCTTCTATTTTTAGTAAAGGGTTTGATGTACTTAGTTGAAAACTTTATCTGATGCAGCAGTTTGATTATTGATTTTGCATGATGAATATTGCTTGATGATGCTTTGATATTGATAATGTTGAGAATGTGCACTATATGTTGATGTACAAGTGGGTGTTCACAAGCTATGTGAATAGATGCATGATGTTGTGATTGTGGTTATCATGCTAAGTAGGGTGTTTGTTTGGGATATGTGAAATATTGAGTGAGCTTATATGTGAGGTTTTGAAGCTTCGGAGTTTTTGTTGATGTGATTGTTATCTACTTGAAAGCATGAATGATTTTGCAAAGGTTTCTATGATTGATTGAATTGCATGTATGTGTCATATGATCAAGGCCATTTTTTATTAGCCCTTTCTTAGCCAATGCATGAATTTTCATCCCAATTAAAAAGAGCACAATGTGTTCTACCCTTTTTGAACCTAAGCCTTAAGAAGTATGTGCAAAAATTTTGTGAAAATCTTTACCTTGAGTTAAGTTGAGAATTATTGTGTGGTATTGATAAAGGTTCAAGTTTGGGGTTGTTGGGAAGTTTGAAAAAGAAAAGGTAAGCATTGAGCTAATGTGTTGAGCAAAACATGAAAAGATGAAAAAGATAGAAAAAGTAGAAAAGCTCAATGCAAAAAGGGAAAAGTTGGGAATGAGTGACATTGGTTGTTTAAAGAGAGCTTGTGCTTGAATTACAAAAGTATGAATAACTCTCTTAAGTCAAGGAATTTGTGATCTAGAAAAACCAATTTTTCTTGTTAGCCCAACCACGTTATAAGTCTTGAAAAGTCCTTGTGATGGCATGTGTGTGTAAGAATGTGTGATTGTGGTAAATGAAAGGCAATTTTGTTCTATGTGACATGTGGATAGTAAAGGGTAGGAATGACCTCTTGAAACACCTGAGGGATTGAGTGAACACTTTATCTGGTGAGGAATGATTCCATGAATTCATGATTACATATGTGATTAGTTCGTTGATCATTCATGAGAATAGCATCTGTTGGACATCGTGATGAGTTGTTGAAAATCAAAGCATGTGTGCATCTTGACTAAATACTATTGATGAGCTTGGTTGAGTAATTACTTGTCTTGAAAGAAATAGTTTTAGAATGTGTTGAACCATTTGTTGAGATTTTTGACAACACAATTTCTATATCAATCTAATTTTTGATGATGACAACACATTGCTTAATAACAAGTACATGTTGATGAATTACATGTTCTTATGCTGATTAAACTGTAAATCTATTGAACATGTGTATGTGTATGTACTATGTTACATGTTCTTGTGTTGATTGATTGATATATTTCTGGAACATGTGTATATGCTTTAATGTGTTGTGTGCTATGCATCATTTCATATGTTTTACTGCACATATTTTAAAGCAAGAAATCACAAGCACTTTTACGAACTTATTCTTGTGCTACAAAGTTCTAGTAAAGTCGACTACATTACTAATGGATTCGACAATTCTAAAACCTTTGTACAGATTTTAAAAATCAGTGCTATGTGCGTTTTTTAGAAGAAAATAATTTCAAAGTGTTTAACATTGTGATAGTCGACATTGTGTTTTACATATTCGACTGTATCTGTTATTTGTTTTGAAATTTTGTTATGCTTTTGCACTCTAACGGCTATATTTTTAAAAGTTAGTTGAGCATTGATGACTTGGTCAACTGTATTGAATGAGTTTTATTTGACCATAGGCTACTAAGTTGACTAAACTGTTATAACTGTATAATACAGTCGACTGAATTAGTAGCACATTCGACTAAGAATCTGACTGTTTAACAGAAATCTATAAATAAACTTAATACTAGTTTGTTCGAAAGACTTTTGATGATTTGACATTTTCATATCTGTTTCAGATTTCTAATTACTCCAAGAATTCTCCAAGAAGACGGTAGTGATCTTTCTTGAAAGATATTCAAAGAGGAGATTCAATTGCGCGTTCATTGGCTGATCAACATCTGCACAAGAAGGTGCTTCTGTTATTGATCGTGTAGGCTTGGCATCCTGTGAAGACTGTTGGAATTGGACCTGTTGTGATACAGGGGGATAGTTCACTTTGAGGATTGTTCAAAGTGGTGTTGCAGATTGCAGAAGATGGGATTCTTGCTGCAAGTCTGATTGTGTTGTGCAGCTATATTTTGGTTTTGGGATAAATAGGAGATTTATATTTTTAACGTGGAGGTCTTCTATAAAATCTTTGTTGTAAAAACCGCAACCATTATAGTGCATTTGCTTTCGGGGATGGAAGGACACTGGATGTAGGCATTATTGGCCGAACCAGTATAAAAATTTGTGTTTGCATTTCTCTATCCCTTATCTTTTACATTCCAATCGACTTTATTTCTTAACGCAGTCAACTACGTAATTTCCGCTGCATACATATTCTGATTACTCGCAATTCAAGAAATTTCAAAAAGCTTTATACTTTGATTGCAAGATTGCGAAAAGAAAGTGTTTTTGAAAAAACACCAATTCACCCCCCCCCCCCCTCTTGGTGAAATAAAGAAGCCAACCTGTTTTCCAACACCATTGTATTGATTGGTGGAAGACTAAGTTTCATCTTTTTTGCTTGAGGACAAGCAAAGTTCTAAGTTTGGGGATATGATAACGGTTAAAAAACCGTTATTTTTATACTTAAATTTGACATAAAACATACCCTTTATGACTTAGAAACTTGCTTGAAATCATGCATTTTGCTTAAGTTAGAGAATAAGAGAGTCAAAGGTGGTTTTCTTGGTTTTATGCTTGGTTTTCCTTCTTTTGGCAGGAATTAACATGAATTGAATGAAGGAAGCTAAAGTAGGAAGGAGTTGGACTCAAGAGAAGAAGAAAAAGTGTTGAAAAGATTAATTGCAGGCACCATTGAGCGCAAACTCATCGTTGAGCGCCAACCTCTTAGAGGAGTTCTCTGGCCAACGCCTAAGTGCCAACGCTGAGGGGAAAATCAAATGTCACAGCTACCACTCTACGCCACTTCACCACTCAACGCTAGCCTCTTCAGTGAATCCACTGGACAACGCCTGGGCGTCAACGCTAAGCGATCACTACTAGAAAAATCACATTTACATACGAATTATTATATACGGATCCTAATCCATATATAAGGATCTTGTAACATACAGATATTATATACGGATATTAAAATAAATAATAAAAAAAATTAAAAATTTTCAGCCTAAACCTAAGACATAAGCAGCTACCTCACAACTTCTTCATTCGTGTATTTTCAGCCACGTCTCTCGTTCAACCACATTTCACTTTGATTCAATGCTCGCGTCTTCACCATTTTCTCTGGACATCCACACTTTCTTCAATGATCCACTGGTTTGTTCATCACAGAATCGCTTCATCCTCTCAAATCTCCCTTTCTTCTTTCTATTTTCACTTTCATATACATAACCACCTTCGACTCCTAGGGTTTCCTCCTCCTCTTCACTTTTCCTTCATTTTTAACCGATTAAAACTACCTTTCTTCCTATTAAAACCCTTTTTACCGTTTGTTCTTCGATTTCCACCGATTAAACCTCAATTTGCATCGATTAAACACTTTTGTACCGATCAATCTTGCGTTTGAACCGATTAATCGGTTCACATTGAGTTTCTCCCCATTTTTAGGGTTCCTTCGGTTCAGATTAGGATTCGTCCTCCATTTTAGAGTTTTTCCCCAATTTTTTATTCGTTCGTTTAGGGTTTTCTAACATTTTGTTTCGCCCTCGATATCGAATTCGTCTCATTATTGTGTTGCGTTTGCTCNTCAATTTGTTCTCTGTTTTGATTTTTGCGTATCTGCGTGTTGAGTTTTCCAAATTTTTTATCATTTAGTTCTGTGATGTGTTGGAGATGTTAGGTTATCTTTTACGTAAGAAAAGAACGTTGATAATTTAAGTATCGACAACCTAAAGATTTTGTGATCCATTGCAATCTTATGGAATGTTGGTCTCTTGTACATATATTATTTGTCTTATTTCTTTTTAGTTAATCATTTACTTTAAGTGTGCTAAAACATTCTTTTGTTTACAGGAGGGTGGCAGGATTGTTGGTCGAAGGGAGAGTTTAGAGTAATTATTGTTCTTATGTTTTGAGTTATATTTGTACTACTGATTTGAGTATATTTGTACAGCGGTTTCAGATGCTCCCAATTTGGTGATCCACCTAAGAAATCTAGCCTAGATTGTGATGGTCCACATTCTAAAATGGAGCTCGGCAAAAAGAGAAAAAGTAGAGACTAAGATTCTAGTTTCAAATGGTACGACAAGAGTTTTACGAAGCATGAAGAATACTGGTATGAAGCTNCCCAGAAGATCCATGAGGCTAATCTCCAAGGTGCTTTGACATTTCATTATGCATTAAAGTAAAACTAATGAGCATAAACCTNAAAAGTAAATAAAGTTATTTAGTTTGATTGCAGTGTTCAATGTCTTACGAGTTTCTAGTTGCAACATTTACCTAATATTCAAATAGGATGTACATTTTTAAATGGCCATCAATTATNCATTATTTTTTCCAGATGAACCGCCTCATTGTTATTGCTACTCAAAGTATTCTATTCTCTCAGATTAAGTTAAAAGATTGGTGTTTTGAAATTCAAATTGCTTTATGACATATTAGCTTAAATTCTAATTTTTCAACTACAAGAAAAACCTGCAATGCAAGAGCTATTTTGTTCATCTTTTGTTGTATACTTGAGAAAAAGGTAGGCCTGATAGTTGGCTCGCCTGTTGCAAACTTTATTTTAGATGTTCATTTTTTTTTTTTGTTAAAGTTTAACTTTTCGAGTTTCTTATCTACCTGTTTGATTCTTCTGTGTATTGATATTATTTGTTTTTCTTGTTCAGTGAGTTCATGAAGTGCTTGGTGCGTTATTTGGGGGAATTATAAATTAGTTCCAGATTTTTGAACAAGTCATAATCCACTGTTCAAAAGTTTTATTATTTTTGTCACCTCTTAAATTTGTTTTGCAAACTGGAGACAATTTCTTTGCTTTCTGTTTTCATTCTAGATATGTTTTCAGATAACAAGAGTAGTGCCTCTTTGTTAAGATATTCTGTACAAAATGGAAAAATAGGCATATGAAACAAATTGGAAACAATTTTTTTCTACTATAAACTAAAATCTGCTTATTTGGTGAGAGGCCATTTAGCCTTTGAGTCTAGTTGCATCAATTTAAATTTACATGGTGTTGTTAATCATGTTAATTGTTTGCAGGTTGCTCATTATTTTGGAAGAGATCATACCCACAGTAATTAAAAAGCTAGGTGACATTTTTGGAAGATTTCAATTATCAGCTGGTGTGGATGCAGGGCATATATATTTATTGTATGGGATATTAGTCATGATTGATATTAGTCTGCCTTTAGACTTAGATATTTTACCATTCTAGACACATATTTTATTTATTCATTCAAGTATAGGATCCTTATATATTTTCTTGTACAATATTTTTACTTTAGCATTGTCTATTCTTGACATAATCCAATCTTTTCAAAGTGGCAGAGGAGGGCTTTAGCATAAGTTGGGGTTGTCAACCAAAATAGAATATGTTACTTATTCCAAGGAGTTAATATAGTTATATTTGTTCACATTTTAATGCAGATTTCATATCTCTCCTCTTAACCTCTTTCAAGNTATAATACTTAACATTGCCCCCTTTATTAGAGGTATTAAATGCAAATTTTTAAGAATTCATGATCTGTTACATGAAGAATTATTGACTAATCTGAAGGTTGGAATTTTATAGATTCTCCTTGAATGAAACCATGTTTCAAATGGTCATTTCACAGTGGTGGCATGCCTATGATGGTCTAAAGGAAACAAATGGCCACCAGTTTCT
>NW_014542732.1:111113-177300 GCF_000741045.1 Vigna radiata var. radiata
ATCTAAGAGGTCAGAAATGTCTATGGCTCTTTTATATAAATGTCTCTACTTTCTGCTTCCCTTGCACTGCTTTTTCACCATATTTGTTTAATTGCTAGTTAGTTTGGTAATCATTTGAAGAGATTGGATGAATGTGTGATACTTCTTTCTGATTATTAAGGTTAAAAAGTCCGATGCATCAATTCCATGCATTAGCAAATAAGAAAAGACGAGTTGTTTAAAAAAACTGTCAGGGAACCTTAATTATATTGCAATTACCAGATTAATAGTCTATGATTCTATTATTTTGTCATTGGGAGAGTTTAGGATTTGA
This sequence comes from Vigna radiata var. radiata, assembly GCF_000741045.1. Lineage (NCBI taxonomy): Eukaryota > Viridiplantae > Streptophyta > Magnoliopsida > Fabales > Fabaceae > Vigna > Vigna radiata. Next base: position 111,427 of record NW_014542732.1, read on the forward strand.
CCTCACTCATGCTAAAAGCCCTCTATATTTTGGCTAAAACAGATTCCTAAATTAGTTTGAATTCCATTCTTGTGCAGCCCTGGGATCAAAAACAGAAAATTTAATCATTCCAAACCGAACAAAAAATCTTAAAACTAGTATTTTAATATTCATATTAATAGTCAATTACATTTAAATCAGTATAAAATATAAAAAAAACTGTGTCCAGTGCAAATGCACTTTTCTTTCTCTTAAGTTATAATAAGTGCATGTTTGGAATGTGCTTAAGTGAAAGATGATCTAACACACGCACCACTTCCCAAAGTCTGATTCTGTGGAGTAGTTTTAGAGATCCAGACTAAGTTAGAAAATAACTTACATGATACTAATTTAGAAAATAATTTACATGATATAAACTTTGTTATCTACTGTTGTTTTCTGATTTCACTTTTACTCAACGGTTGAGATAATATTTGGCTTTACATCATATATATTTACTACATGTTATTATTTTCATTAACATGCAATTTGAAGAATATGACATAAGGATTTGTTGTTCATGGATCCTTTATGGTGGCTAAAGATATTATTGTATATTTAATGGTTTTTTGTCTTAAATGGACAGGTCTGGAGAGACCAAATGCTACTTTAGCATATGTGGTGCAGTCCCTAGAGTTGAGTTTGAAGATAGTGTGTTATTTAACGTATACAAAATGTTTATGGTGCTTTTCATTTGTTATTTTTTTCCTTTCCCAAAAGGATGTGTTGGCACACTAATAGTATATATAGTTATTTGACACCTCTCCTTAGAAAAGTTATAAGTTATTATAGTCATTATTTTTGGATTTACTATGTAATATAAGGAATGATTAAATATGTGAATCTGACATGTGCAAGTTATTGGTTCATGTTAGTTTATGGTCATAAAAGGAATAGATAATTAGGATAATATTTTTTTTTATAAAACAATAAAGTTACATACGGATTTTTCCGTATGTATTTTTTTTTTTTAATTATATACAGATTTTGTATACGGATTTTTCCGTATGTAAATTATATACAGATTTTCCGTATATAAATTATATACGGATTTTCCGTATATAAATTATATACGGATTTTTCGTATATAATTTACCTACGACAGTTTTATATACGGATTTTTGGCCGTATGTAATTCGTATATAATCAAATTTTATATACGGATTTCGAGTCTTATATACGGATTTTGGTTGTAGATAATGAAGATTTTTCTTGTAGTGGATTTGTAGGAGTACCGCGCCTACCGCTGAGTGGTAATCCAGTGGTGAGCACTAGTCTCTTAGGCCTGGGCCATTTTCTGCTGATTTTAGTGAACTATTTATTGATTTGCACGACCTAGAAAGGGTATCTTTTGGCATAAGGAGATGCAGAAACATGCTTTTCACCCTTGGGAGGCGGATTTTGGATGCGGAAGCTGCATTCTATAAATTCTAGGGCTTTGTCTTTCATTCTTTTCATTGTTTTCATCTAGTTTCACCATGTCTATGGTGAACTAAACCTCCATTGTTGTTGGGGAGACAATTTAATCCTTTAAAACTCTCATATATTGAATTGATTCTTAATCTATATGCTTTACTTCATTAATTGTTAGAGTTTTTTCCTCTATTTTATATGCATGCTTTGTTTTATTCATCCAATAGCATAATCCTTGATTTTGTCGATATGGACACATACGTAGAAATCTAGACATGGGGGAATTCTCTCGGGAGCAATATTAACTAGACATAGGGATGGGAGGACCGATTGCCTTTAAGCTTCTGTGTGAATGTAATGCATGATAAATTGCTAGAGAGACAAGACATTGTAAACTAGTAATTAGGAGTAGGCTCTCTTCACTGAGACATCGGGTTTAGGGTAAATTAGAAAGTGGCATTAACATTAATGAAGGAGTAAAATTCGTAAATATATGAGAGTGGATAAGATAAAGTCGAAAACCCCAACTACATAATTCATCCATACAATTACCTGTGTATATTCTTTGGTCAATTCATCAACCTTTGCATGCATGTTTATTATTTTAAACACTAAATTTCATTTCTCAAGACTTAAATAATCAACAAATCACATTATTGTCTAGGTGAATGAGTCTCTAGGGGAAATGATACTCGGTCTTACCGTTTATATTACTTGATACGATTCGGTACACTTGCCAGAGTCTTAACACACGTCGATCTTCCTTTCTGCCCTCCCCTCTGAAGGGGGGTCCGCCATTCCTGGTCGTGGAGTCTTTTTTATTCTCCTCCTTTATATATCTTTTAAATGTCCGACTCTTATGAGCTCCTCAATCTTGTCCTTGAGAGCTACATATTCTTCTGTGGTGTGGCCCATATTCTGATGGTACCTACAATATCGCCTCTTATCAGCTCCCCCAGGTGTGGGACATGGCCGAATGGATAATAGATTCGCTCGCAAAGCTTCTTAAATCACCTTCTCCCTTGGAGCATTCAATGCAGTGTAACCTCCAAACCAAGGTCTTTTGAACATTTCCTCTCGAAACATCCTACTCGTTTCTTCCCGACTGAATGGCCTCTTCCCCTCTTTCCTCTCACGATTGGGCCTAGCTGTCTGTACAGCCCCTTCCCTCTACCCCTTTTGGAAGGCTCACATTTCCTCAACCTTTATAAATCTCGCCGGTCGGGATTGCAATTTGGTAAGTGTTTGGTGTTCCTCGGCGTAAATAGAGTCGACAAAGGGTCCTGGCCTTAAAGCTGTGGTTATAGTGTTGATTATTAACTTTAGATCCGCCCCTGTCACCTGGCAAACAGTTTGATTGAACCAGTCCATGAAAGCTTTAAGCGTTTCCTCCCTTCCTTGTCTCATTTTAACTAAAGCCAAATAAGTTAAACTCGGGGCTTTGTTAGATGCATACTGCTGACTGAACAGATTTCTCAATGTCGCAAATTCATCTATAGTTCCTGTTCTTAGGGAATGCAACCAATCCAGCGCTTCCTCTTTCAAAGATTAGGAGAAATCCCTACACCATACCAGGTCATCAAACGAGTACACCACCATTGCGTCCACAAACGACTGAAGATATTTCTCCGGGTTCGTCGCCCCATTATACTTTTCCATCGTTAGGAGCATTTTGTTTTCCGGCAATGGAGCCCTTATCACAGCAACTGTAAAGGGATGAAGTCCATCCGCCTGATCTGGACGTTCTACTAATGCCAAGGGATTAACCCGTTCGGGGTTATTCTCGGTGGCCTGATTCTCCATATTGGGACCGCCATTTCGGGTATTCCTTATGGTGTTACTCACCTCCGATCCCCGGCTCCCGTCTCGAACAGTATGACTATTCTCTCCTCGGTTTTCCATCCCAGGACCTTCGACCTCATTGTTCACCAATTGTTGCACCGATGCCCCCCTTGGTCCTCCACCTCGCTCCGCTCTCATAGCCGCCATCTCCGCCCTCAGCTCCTGCATTTGTCTCTCCATCTCTTGAAGCACTTGTAACTGTAGTTGCTCCGCCATTTGTGGTCTCGATAGGTTTTCTTCTGCAGTCCTCGGTCCCACGGTGGACGCCAAAATGTTTCGGTTTAAATAGGATCGAGGATAATTACTCTAAACTTCCACTTCTTGTGCCTCCGGTTCCTTCAAACTTGATTGGTTCGTAGTTCTCCCGGTCGGTGGTGCTCCTACAAGAAACACTCTAACGCTCAAGTTAGCTTTCTGGCTTTTGCCTATTCTCAAGATTAATTGGAATAATATCAACTTTACCTGACATTTAAAGCTGTATTTATAGGCCTTGCTATTGTTCAGCCCACTAATTAGCCAATAATGTGGTATCCTTTTGTGCCATATACTCTGCTAATCACCCATAAATGCCAAATATCTACATTTGATATGGTTATTAAATGTAATAACTAGTGATGAATGGTTACCTGATTTGATCACTCTTCCCTACCGATCGGTTGATGTGTCCAATGCTTGTTCACTTCTCCGGACGATCGATCTAACCTGATCGGTAATACATAGTCTTGTACAGTCACTAAGCTAGAGTTATGTCGAATAATCTTGCTAGCTGACTTGAATTAGAAAACGATAATAATCTCGTACTTGTTACCAATGAGGAGCATTGGTAAATTTGAAGATAAATTATTTTGATGATGCTCTAAGAAGATTGATATTAGAATTTATTTTAAAAGCACTTTGTAGAATATAAATGTATTAGGAATATATTTGAGCATGTAAAACTTAGAAAAAATTGTATCTCTAGTATTTTCACGTATTTAATCGATTATGAGAAGCTATAATCGATTATCCTAAGCTTTTTTGAAAAACCATGTTTCTCTGGAATAATCAATTATTACTCCAAATAATCGATTATCACAGATTCTGATGAGAACTGTCCATGTCTCTAGAATAATCAATTATCCCTTGGGATGATCGATTATCACTTTTTGAAAACCTTTGTAACAGACTTGAATAATCGATTATAACTTACTATAATCGATTATCATTGGCAGTTGTAATGTTAACGTTCAAATTCAGACTTGTAGGCTACATATAGTTGTTCCAAACCCTTAAAGGGAAACTTTGAGCTTTTTAAGAATACAGTTTGTGTGAGGAAGTTCTAAAAAGCTAGTTCAAGTGCTTTGTCTAGTCTCGTGAATAGGAAAAGCTTGAGTTTCGTGTCTCGATTGTCGGAGCGGTTCTCTTCGAGTTGGCAAGGTGGTCATCTTTTAGTTCGTTTGTCGAAGGAAGATTTTAATCTGCGTTGCTCCGGTTCGTGTGTCGATGGAAAGTGCAGATTGTCTGCTTCTGATTCATTGGTCAAAGGAAGTACCCTTTCGGTTCGTTCGTCGAAGGAAGGTTCTTTCATTTTATTTACATTCACTTATATTGTAATCTGTGAACTTATTTTTAGTGAAACTGGTAATCACTTTTTATAGGGATTAACAACTGGATGTAGATTCTTTTGAACCGAACCAGTATAAAAATCCAGTGTGTCAATTTTCTACTCCCTACACTCTTTACTGTTTTATGCACATCAATTGTTGGATAAATTTTTTGTTAGAAAATTAATTTTTAAAACAGACCACTTTAACTTGATTTGTGACCGAACACGCTTTCCGCTTTAAAAATTTTATTCTGTTGTGCAACTCTAATCACGATACCGATTGTATCTGATACCCACAATTGGTATCCGAGCTGGCTTTGATATTCTTTCAAAACTTTTCGAAAATGGTCGGTCATCAAAATCTTGTATATGCCAAGGGTTCTTCTATTAACAGACCACCTCTTTTTACTGGTGATAACTATGCGTTCTGTGTTGAGATTGTTGACAACACAAACTCTATATCAAACTAGTTTTTTATGATGATAACACAATGCTTAATAACATTACACATGTTGTTGCATTACATGTTCATATTCTGGATAAATTGTCATATCTATTGAACATGTTTTGATGTACTGTGATGTATGTTCCTATGACTGATTTTGTGATATATTTGTGGAACATGCTTGTATGAATATGTGGAATATGAATTGATTAATTGAAAACATTTTATTTCACATTTCTGGAAGTATAAGATCACAAGCACCTTTATGAACTTATATTTGTTGTGACAAAGTTCTAGTCCAATCGAATACACCTATAATGGATTCGACTATGCTAAAATCTTTGTACAGATTTTGTGAACCAATGCTATGTGAGATTTTGAGTTGGAAAGAATTTCAAAGTGTTTTTACATGTGTCAGTCGACATTGTATATTGCATATTCGACTGTGTTATTGACCAGTTTGGAATTCTATTATGCTTACACGCTTCAACGACTATATTTTTCAAAAGTTAGTTAAGCATTTATGACTTGGTCAACTGTAACAAATGTGTGTTGAATTTTGTTGACTGAGAGCCTATATGTTGACTGTCTGTTATAACTGTTTTAATACAATCGACTGAATTAGTAGGCTATTCGACTGAGAAGCAATCTGTTTAACAGAAAACTATAAATAGACAAAACACGAGTTGTTCTAAGACTTTTGATGATCTGACATTTTCATGTTCCTGTTTCAGATTGAATTCTCTGTTTTAACAGCTCTAAGAATTCTCCAAGAAGACGGTGGTGATCTTTCTTGAGAGAGATTCAAAGGGAGAAGTCAATTGTGTTGACTGCTTGATGATGAGAAGGTGCTTCTTGATTGATCTTTGAAGGCTTGGCATCCTGTGAAGACTGCTGTGTTGATTGAAGGCTTGGCAACCTGTGAAGTCTGCTGTGATAGGCTTGGCATCCTGTGAAGAGTGCTGGTTACACGTTGAGGATTGTTCAACGTGGATTCAGATGGCAGAAAAGGGGATTCTTGTTGCAATTCTGGTTTTGTTGTGCAACTATATTTTGGTTTTGGGTTAGAGAGGAGATTTATATTTTTGCGTGGTGCTTCTATAAATTCCTTGTTGTAAAAACCGCAACCATTGTAGTGCATTTGCTTCCTGGGTTGGAAGGACACTAGATGTAGGCATTGTTGACCGAACCAGTATAAAAACCAGTGTTTGATTTTCTCTATCCCTACACTCTTTATTTTCAGTCGACTTTGTTTGTTTAGCAATCAACTGCGTTTTTCCGCTGCATTAAATTTTCATTACTTGCATTTCAAGAAAGATCAAAAAGCTTTGCATTTTTGTATAAAGATTGCGAAAATATTTTGTTTTTGAACAAACACCAATTCACCTCCCCCCCCCCCTCTTGGTGTAAAACGAAGTCTACCTGTTTTTCAACATTCTGGAAAGTCATAATGGAAATTTTTATGGGGTTTGTTGACAGAGGCATTTAGGAAGCAGTACAAAATGATCCTTATGTTCCTAAAAGTACAGTTGATGGTGTAGAGGTAGAAAAACCATATTTTAACTAGACTATTGAAGAAAATAAACGATCTCAGTTTGATATTAAAGCTCGTAATATTATTTCATCTGCTGTTGTGCTTGATGAATTTTATAGAATTTCAATGTGTAAGACAGCACAGGAAATGTGGGATGTTCTGAGAGTCACACATGAAGGTACAGAGGACGTGAAACGTACAAGGAAGAACACGCTCATTCAGGAGTATGAGATGTTCATAATGAAACCTAGAGAGACAATTTCTGATGTTCAGAAGCGTTTCACTTACATAGTGAACCACTTGACAGGTTTAGGTAAACCTTTGATACTGATGAATTAAAAGTCAAAATTTTGAAATCATTGGACAGGTCTTGGCAACCAAAGGTGACTGCCATCTCGGAGTCTCAAAACCTTACTCAGATGTCTATGGCGATTCTCTTTGGAAAGCTTCATGAGCACGAGCTTAAGTTGAGGAGATTAACTGCTGAAGAGGATCAAGGCAAAAGAAAAACACTTGCCTTCAAGTTCGAAATCTCTAAGGGAAAGAATTCTAAAAGGATTGAAGATGATTATTCCGATGATGATGAGGACATTAGCCTCATGATAAAAAAGTCTGCAAAATTCATGAGAGCAAAAGGTAAAGACAAGTACCCTGGACAAAGAAAGGAAAGTCAAGCTTCTCCATCAAGTGTTAAATGTTATGGATGTGGAGAAAGAGGACATGTGAAGACCGAATGTCCTAAAAATAGGAAAAGTGAAGAAAAGAAGGAAATAAAGTTTCCAAAGAAGAAGAAAACATACATAGCTTGGGAAGACAATGTGTCTAGCTCTTTAAACTCAAGTGATTCAGATGAAGAAGTAAATTTATGCCTAATGGCTGACTCAGAAGATGCTGGAAGTCAAGTAAGTGATTCTAGCTTTGAATCTAGTGAGTTAGACTTACAAAAGGCATTTTTTGAATTGATGAATGAATCTGAAAAACTTGATGTTGCTCATAAAAAGCTTAAAAAGGAGCATAAAGAATTGAAATTGAAATATGATAAATTACTTCATGAAGAAGTTGTTTTGAGAAACAAAGTTAGGAATTTAGAAAGAAAATTGTCTGAATCAAATGCAATTGTTGAACCTGTTGAATGTTTATCTTGTAAAAGTCATATGTTTGATTGAGAACTTATTTGCAAAGGCAACTAAGCCTAAATCACATGCTAAAGTAGATTTTAGTAGAAGCAATGTTAGGTGCACAAACATGCATCAAAACAAAAAATCTAAAACTAGGAGAACTCATAGAGTTTGGGTTGAAAAAGGGACTTTTGTTAAAAATAAAGTGAATGATGTTTGTTGTTTTTATTGTATGAAACATGGTGATACATCAAAAAAATGCAACATTAAACATTTTGGTGTTCCAAATGGTAAATATGCATGGGTTAAAGTTGTGAAGTGATATATGTTTGCATTAAACTAACTGATAACGGTTCAAAAACCGTTATTTTCATACTTAATTTTGATACAAAACACACCCTTTATGACTTAGAAATTAGCTTGAAATCATGCAAATTGCTTTAGTTAGGTTACAAGAGAGTCAAAGGTGGTTTTAGAGATATTATGCTTCTTTTGACAGAGTTAGACGAGAATTGAATGACGAAGAGTGAAGTAGGAAGGAGTTGGACTCAAGAAAGGATGAAAAAAGGTGCAAAGGAAGAATCGCAGCCACCGCTCAGCGCCAGTTTCAGCGCTGAGCGCCTGCTTTGTAAAAAGAGTCATTGCTAGATGCTTAAGCATCAACGCTGAGGGGAAAAGTTAGAGTCGTGCACACTGTTGAGCGTCAGATCCAGCGCTGAGCGTTGGCCTTCTTAGAGACATCACTGTCAAACGCCTGGGTGTGAACGTTGAGCGTCCCACTTGAGTGTTGCACTTACCGTTGAAGGTGAAACTAGTGTTGAGCATTGTAGTTGGGCTTGGGCCTGTTTCTGTAATTTTCGTAGATTATAAATAGATTTGTGCGACCCTTAGGGTTATCTTTTGGCAAAGAAAAGACGCAAAAACACCCATTCTCACTCCTTGGAGGTAGATTTTGGATGCGAAAGCTCCAATCTTTCAATTCTAGGGTTATTTCTTTCATTCTTTCCATTCAATTCATATAGTTTCACCATGAAAATGGTGAACTAAAACCCTTTGTTGTTGGGGAACGATGTAATCCTTTTGAAACTCTCTTATATCAAAGTTCTTATTTTATTCATATACTTTAGTTATCAATAGTTTGAGTTTTCTTCTCTATACTTTATGCTTGCATTGTTTAACTCATCCAATGTCATGATCATTGATTTTGTCAATATGGAAACATACAGGGAAATCTAGACGTGAGGGGAATTCTCTTAATTATGAAATATTACCTAGACATAGGAATAGGCGGTCAATTGTTTAAGCTTTTGTACACTGAAATGCATGACTAATTACTAGGGAGACTAGACATAGTAAACTAGTAATTGGGAGTAGGCTCTCTTTGTCGAGACATCGGGTTTAGAGTAAATTAGAAAGTTGCATGAACATTGATAACAAAGTTGAATTTAATAAGAATAGTAGATATAGGAGAGTGGATTAGGATGAAACTGTAAACCCCAGCAACACCATCCATTCATATCTTTATCTGTCAATTGACCAAGCTTTTGCATTTGCATGTTTATTTTAGTTTTTGCATTATAAACCCTAAATTTAATCTTTATCAAGTCTTAAGAAATCAATTCACATAAACTATTAGGCCTAAGAGTCCCTTGGGAAACGATATTCGGACTTACTGTCTATTATTACTTGATACGGTCTGGTACACTTGTCGGAGTCTTAACACTAACCCCAAGGACCCACAATGAGATTGGGGACCTAAATTCTTGTTAATTTGTTTTGTAAGAACCTACTAAGTCAAAGAGGTTATTATGGTATCTTGACAGTGGTTGTTCAAGACACATGACCGGTGACAAAAAGAGGTTCATCTCCCTTGAAAAGAAAAAGCAAGGATTTGTAACATACAGGGATAACAACAAGTAGAATCATGGGAACCGGAGACATTGGAGGAGGAAACACATTGACCATAAAAGATGTTTTATATGTTGAAGGTCTCAAGCATAACCTCCTAAGCATAAGTCAATTATGCGACAAAGGTCTCAAGGTAACTTGTGAAAGTGATAAATGCACTGTATATTTTAAAGATTCTACTAATATTGCTTTGCAAGGTGTTAGGCATAATAATATTTATTTGATTGATATTGAAAGTGCATCTAGTCATAGTATAACATGTTTAGTTGCTAAAGAGGAAAATCCTTGGCTATGGCATAAAAGAGCTGCGCACATTCATATGTAACATTTGAATAAAATGATTTCAAAAGATCTTGTGATTGGTTTGCCTAAACTGAAATTTGAGAAAGATAAATTATGTTCTGCATGTCAAAAGGGAAAACATACCAAATCTTCTTTTTTATCCAAAAGCATGATTTCTACATCAAAACCTTTGGAACTTTTGCATACGGACTTGTTTGGTCCATCTAAAATTAAAAGCTTTGGTGGAAATTACTATGCTTTAGTAATTATTGATAATTATACTAGATTTACTTGGACTTTCTTTTAACTTTGAAAAGTGAAGCCTTTAAAGCTTTCAAGACTTTTTCTAAACGCATTCAAAATGAAAAAGATTTGAAAATCAAAACCTTGAGAAGTGATCACGGTGGTGAATTTGAAAATGAGTCTTTTGAAAGGTTTTGTGAAGAATATGGCATTGCACAACTTTTCTGCACCTAGAACTCCCCAACAAAATGGTGTTGTTGAAAGGAAAAATAGATCACTAGAAGAACTAGCTAGGACTCTTATGAAAGAATCAAATGTGCCAAAATATTTTTGGGCAGATGTAGTTAGTACTGCTTGTTATGTGTTAAACAGGATGCTCATTAGGCCTATTCTAAAATTGACTCCTTATGAATTATTGAATGGTAGAAAACCAAATGTGTCTCATTTGAAAATCTTTGGATGTAAATGCTTTGTTTTGAATAACGGTAAAGATAATTTAGGTAAATTTGATGCAAAATCTGATGAAGCAATCTTCCTAGGTTATTCTCTAACTAGCAAAGCATATAGGGTGTTTAATAGAAGAACTTTGATAATTGAAGAGTCAATGCATGTTGTCTTTGATGAGATTGTGGACCTTGAGGTAAACCCTCTTGAGTCAAATAAACCTATTATAGGTGATGAGGATTATTTGAAGGAAGCTCTTGAAGAGATGTACTTGAATGAAAACTATCCTCCAGAACTTCAAGATGAACCTCAAGTTGTTGATCCTAAAAGCTATCAACATCCAAGAGGACTCTCGTTGGACAACATCATTGGAGATATATCAAAAGGGGTAACTACAAGACATAATCTTAATAATTTATGCTTAACTGTAGCTTTTCTGTCTTGGATAGAACCCAAGAACATAAAAGAAGCTCTTCAAGTTGATAAATGGTGCGTTGCTATGCAAGAAGAGCTAAACCAGTTTGAAAGGAATGATGTTTGGGAACTCATTCCTAAGCAAGATGATTATCAAGTCATAGGAACAATGTGGGTGTTTAGAAACAAGCTTGATGAGGATGGAAACATCACAAAGAACAAAGCAAGGCTAGTTGCAAAGGGCTACTGTCAAGAGGAAGGTATAGACTATGATCAAACTTATGCCTTGGTAGCCAGGTTAGAAGCAATTAGATTATTACTTGCATATGCATCTTTGATGAAGTTTAAATTGTATCAAATGGATGTGAAAAGTGCATTTTTAAATGGTTTCATAAAAGAAGAGGTTTATGTTAGTCAACCTCCTAGTTTTGAGGATTTTAGATATCCTGATCATGTTTTTAAACTGAAAAAGGCCTTGTATGGTCTTAAATAGGCACCTAGGTCTTGGTATGAAAGACTTAGTACCTTCTTGATTAATAATGACTTTTCTAGAGGTACAGTTGATTCAACCTTGTTTATTAAGAATGTAGGTAGACGTATCTTGATTTTTCAAGTGTATGTCGATGACATAATTTTTGGGTCTACAGATGATTCATTATGTGAGGAATTTGCACATATAATGCAAGGAGAATTTGAGATGTCTATGATGGGTGAGCTTAATTTCTTCTTAGGACAAATAAAACAAATGGAAGGGGGAACCTTTATCTCCTAAACAAAATATTGTAGAGAAGTACTTAAAAAGTTTGGTATGGATACTTGTAAAGAGGCAAACACACCTATGACAACTTCATGTTATTTAGATAAGGATGAATCTGGTGAAGGTGTAAATGAAACTATGTTTAGAGGTATGATGGGATCCTTATTGTATCTCACTGCTAGTAGACCAGATATTATGCAGAGTGTATGTGTGTGTGCGAGGTACCAAGCTAATCCCAAAGAATCTTATTTGACTGTTGTCAAAAGAATCTTGAAATACCTTAAAGGAACCACCTCTTTTGGACTTTGGTATCCCTCTGATGCTTCACCTAGTTTAATAGGGTATTCTGATGCAGATTATGGTGGATGTAAAATTGATAGAAAAAGTACTAGTGGAACTTGTCATTTTCTGGGTTGTTCTTTAGTGTCTTGGCACTCAAAGAAACAAGCGTGTGTAGCTTTGTCTACCACTGAAGCTGAATACATTGTTGTTGGAAATTGTTGTGCCCAAATTGTGTGGATGAAACAACAATTGAAAGATTTTGATATCTTCCTTGATCACATTCCTCTGAAATGTGATAACACTAGTGCTATAAATCTGACTAAGAACCCCATAATGCACTCAAGAACTAAGCATATTGAGATTAGGCATCACTTCTTGAGAGACCATATTCAAAAGGGAGATTGCCAAATTGAATATATTGACACTTTACATCAATTAGCTGATATCTTTACTAAAGCATTGTCTAAAGATAGATTTTATGAGCTTAGAAGATATTTAGGAGTATTAGATATGTCTAAGGCTTAAGAATTATGACATTTTCTCATTTTTCGTAATTTTAGCGCTTTTAATCGACTATCACAAGATAATAATCGATTATTTTTGGCTTTGCAAAAACCCCTAATCGCAGATAATCGATTATCCCACAGCATAATCGATTATTGACATTCAAACCAAAAACTGAACATTCATTAGCAGATAATCGATTATCTTCATACATAATCGATTATCCTACAATTTCTAGAAAGTGACCTATGAACTGATAATCGATTATCACTAACTATAATCGATTATCACGCACATAGTTTTAAAAATAGAGTCGTTGGAACGCTCTATAACGGCTATAAACGGCCATAAACGGCTAGTTTGTCCATATTTCTTATAAATAGCCCCCTATAATCGATTAATGGTCACTTCTTTGCACCCAGAACACTATTGCACTCAAATTTGAGCCAAAATCTCTTCATTTCTCTTCATTCTTTCAAAGCTTCATTACTTCTACTTCCTTCCATGGCTGAACCCAGAAGAAATCGTAGGAGGACTGTTGGCGCTTCTTCCTCTTCCCGACCTCGTCTAGCCACTATTGATGGATGGATCACGGATCAAGAAAAACATACGGAGTATGTAAACTTTTGGCAAGAATGAAGAACTATGGCGGTAAAGTATATTCGCCTTGACTTCTATCATTTATATGGTTTTCAATTCCTTGATTTGCTTGGTGCTCAAGGCCTCACGAATCTTGTGGAGCAAAAGGGATGCATCTACCCCGATCTCATCTGTGTCTTCTACTTTAATCTCCGCTACCGAGACGGCATCGTGACGATGAAGGTAAAAGGTGTTCTAATAATTATGGATGACGATGTATGGACTAATGTTGCCCAACTCATAATCTGGGATGATGCAGTCAAAGTTCATCTTGGGGTCCCTGATTTCAACCGACTGCTTACTTTTCAATCCTTCTTGCACCATCCTGAACAACGGACTAACCATTGACAGTTTCTTGTTGATGGATTCAAAGTTGAGGAAAGGATGATCCACTACCTTATTGTGTGGATTCTATGTCCTCGGGCCACCAACCATGCTCAATGTTCTAAGCAAGATCTGCTTCTTCTGTATGGAATTCTAAACCGTATCCACATTGATTGACATGCACTCATTGATGACACCATGTTGAAGGCCAAGAAATAGAACTCTTATCATTTCCCTTATGCTCTTCTTATCTATAGAATTTTGGAGTATAAAGGTGTAAATGTGGAAGGAGAGCACATCGAAGCCATTCAAGCCATCGGGACAGAGATTGGTGAAACCACCTTTCGCCAAATGAGATTTGTTGCTAGAGGAAGAGTAATTGTTCATAAAGATGATGATCACGAAGATGATGCTGAAGATCATGATATGGACTCTCACATGGCGGAACCAGTCTGAGCTACTGCTCCATCTCATGCTGGTCCTTCTCACATGCCTTCATCCTCCACACTCACCATGGAAGAACATTTTGCTAATATGTATAAGCAATTGGAGGATATGAGTCTTGCTCAGAAAGCTCACTTTGATCAAATTTATGAGTGGCAGCAAGCTCATGAAGATTTCGTAGTAGATCAATTTCATGAAATTGATATGCGCCTCAGAAATATTGAAAATCACCTCAAACTTCAACCACCTGAGCGATCCCAAAGTCCTGAATTTTAGATTTAGGTTTCTATGGTCCGCTATGTTGCTTGGTTGTTTTTACTTTTTCTTAACTTTTATGATGCTCCTTATGTTGAAAATGTACCTTTCATGTTATTGAATAAAATGATCTCTTGTTTTTACATAAATCCATGGTTTCATTGAGAGGGAGATCATATTAAGGGGGAGCATTTTACTTTGATCTTTTTGCTTATGATCAAAAAGGGGGAGAAGTATAATATAACAGATAGTGCAGGTATTGCTAATCTTTTGTTGTCTGTTAGCTTCTATGTTTTGCAGGAAAACCAATGTTGCTTTTAAACATGTATTTTTGATCATCATAAAAAAGGGGGAGATTGTTACCAATGAGGAGCATTGAAAAATTTGAAGATAAATGATTTTGATGATGCTCCAAGAAGATTTATATTAGAATTTATTTTAAAAGAACTTTGTAGAATATAAATGTATTAGGAATATATTTGAGCATGTAAAACTTAGAAAAATTTGTATCTCTAGTACTGTCATGTATTTAATTGATTATGAGAAGCTATATCGATTATCTTGAGCTTTTCTGAAAAACCATGTTGCTTTGGAATAATCGATTATTACTCCAAATAATTGATTATCACAGGTTCTGATGAGAACTGTCCAAGTCTTTGGAATATTCAATTATCCCTCAGGATAATCGATTATCACTTTTTGAAAACCTCTGTAACGGACTTGAATAATCAATTATAACTTACTATAATCGATTATCAATGGCAGTTGTAATGTTAACATTCAAATTAAGACCTGTAGGCTATATATAGTTGTTCCAAACCCTTATAGGGCAACTTTGAGCTTTTTAAGAATACAATTTGTTTGAGGAAGTTCTAAAAAGCTAGTTCAAGTGGTTTGCCTAGTCTTGTGAATAGGAGAAGCTCGTGTTTCGTGTGTCAATTGTCGGAGTGGTTCTCTTCGAGCTGGCAAGGTGGTCATCTTCCAGTTCGTCTGTGGAAGGAAGATTTTAATTTGCGCTGTTCCGGTTCGTGTGTCGAAGGAAAGTGTAGATTGCATGCTTCCGATTCGTTGGTCGAAGGAAGTACCCTTCCGGTTCGTTCGTCGAAGGAAGGTTCTTTCATTTTATTTACATTCACTTATATTGTAATTTATGAACTTATTTTTAGTGAAACTGTTAATCACTTTTTATAGTGATTAACAACTGGATGTAGATTCTTTTGAATCGAACCAGTATAAAAATCCAGTGTGTCAATTTTCTACTCCTTACACTCTTTACTGTTTTATGCACATCAATTGTTCGATAAATTTTCTGTTAGAAAATTAATTTTTAAAACGGACCACTTTAACTTGATTTGTAAACAAAGACACTTTCCGTTTTATAAATTTTATTTCACTGCACAACTCTAGTCACGATACCGATTGTATCTGATAGCCACATTACCTAAATAAGAAAATATTTTAATTCTTATTATAAATTTTCTAAGTAAATTTTACAACAACAAAAACTTGTACTTCTTTATTCATTAAGTCATCATTATAAATACATATTACACGACAAAATTACAATCACAAAATGATCATCAAATCATGTTAAAAAATATTATCACGATTATGTTCATAAATATATTGGTAAAATATATCGTAATTAAAATAAAATAAATATTCCTAATATATATATATATATATATATATATATATTATGTTTAGAGTAAAAATTAAAAAAAAATATTAAATAACAACTAATTTTAAAGATAAAAAATAATTAGTTATTATATCAATTAATTTAGATACTAATTTAAAATTATTAATTTATAAAACAATTTTTATTGTAAATAAAAATATAAGTGTTGGTATCTAATATTAACTACAAATATTTTAATTATTAAATTTAAAATTAATTTAGAGACTAATTTAGGAACTAAGTTAGAGACTAATATTTTGATAACTAAAACATTAATAGTTAATATTAAAAATCAATTTAAATTCTAAAGTTCATAAATATTTTTTGCATAAAAGTGAAAAGGGTATTAAAAATTTGATGAGGTGGGGGTTTGATCGGAGGAAGAAAAGAATAAGCAGCTAGGACAAAAAATGCATTAGAAGAAATCCCAGTTTGAATTATGGAAGCAATGCTTTTGTGGACCCACACCATCATCTTAATTCATATATAAACCTTTCATGCATTTCCTCAAACACGCAACCTACCCTCCACACTCACCTCAATTCCAAGATGAAATCAGCCAACTGGAGATTATTGCTGCTGCTGCTCTTCTTCACCTCTTCTACTTCTTCAGCATGGTTCGGCACCAAACACAAAAGTTCCGGTGCAAGTTCCAGCTCAAGTGGAAGGTTTCGTTCCGATGAAGCCTCGTCTTCATCGTCATTCTCACCACCATTCCTACTAAACCGTTTCCGTTCCGGTTCAGCCGTGGTGTTCCCTGTTCACGGCAATGTTTACCCTGTCGGGTACGTAAAAGGACAAATGTTCCTTTTCTCTCAATCTTTTCTTTCTGTTATGCCTTTCTTTCTCCTCTCCGTTTTCTTCATCCTTTTCCCTGCTTCCACCCTCTTTCTGTTCGTTTTATTTATTCTGGGAAAGAGTACTCATTACGTTGAAACATCTCCTAATTATAATACATACCAATCATTATGAAATAGAATTTTTAATCTGATCCACATTCAAATAATAGAGTTTAAATGATTCATATATTTCTTCACAAACAGGAATGACTTCTCTTTAATGTTATTTTCTAGCCTTAATCAACTATTATCATCTCTCTCTTTTTTATCTTTCTTCCCAGCAATCTATACTTTTAATACTTACTTTTTTTTCACGGTAGGTTTCATTTGACATTTTGGAGGTTAATGAATCAATTTTCTTCGATAAATTGAACTTAAAATAAGTATTTAAAATATAAACTCCCCAATTTTCATGCAAGATTTATAATATTAATTTATTAATTTAAATATAATTGTAGCGCCCATAAAATAATCAAGTTTTGATTGAGTTGTTCTCATTCTTTTCCTTATTTTTGTTTTTCATCCTTTTAAAATTTGAAAGAATAGTTTTTAGTCCTTATAAAATGTGTGAATTTTTGTTTTACTTTCTATAATTTTTTTTTATTTTTATTTTTCTCTTTCCAAAATTTTAAACTGCTTTCTATCTCCAATGTTCATTTTAAGGTATATAAATAATATTTATTTTATGTTTCACAGTTTTCTTAGATATCACATTTTGATATTATCATCACACTAGTATGTATCATTTAGAATGGTAATTTGATATTTTGTTCACCGAGTAAGGCTAGGTAAAAAAAAATAAAATCATTTTACAATAAGTAAAGAAATTGAACGTGTGGTGGGTCACGTGAACCCACCAACTCCCAAAGGAAAAAAGAAAAAGAAAAATAGCTAATTATAAAAATAGTTAAATTAAAACTTTAATTGATCTTTAATTCGTTATATTTTGTTAAATATAAAAAGAATTAAAATTAACTTTTCTTCTTAAAATAATTGTTTTAAATTTTTGGTGGAACAACTTGTTTAACTATTCATCCTTAACTTATCAAACCAAACTAATATTTTTCAAATTACATGTTAAGAAAATCATATATAATTCAGACTAATACGACTATCCCATTCTAACAAATATAACATATATGTAGTGTCATACAATACTAGATCAGATACAAACTTTTAATAAGAGAAAGTAAATAAAACAATTACTCGAATCCAAAATTAAAACTCATAAGCTAAAAACATACTTAAATCTTTAAAATATAAATTATACAAAGTTGATGTCCATTTTGGTTTTCATTCTTCTCATTCAAATAATATATATGCTGGCAAGCTTCTTTTTTTTTCTCTTTGAAGTTACACATCTTGAAATATGTACATACATGCCAAGTCACTGTAATTTCTTTCAACTTTCAACGTTCACAGGTTTTATAATGTCACTCTCAACATCGGGCAACCACCTAGGCCATATTTTCTTGATATTGACACAGGTAGCGACCTTACGTGGCTTCAATGTGATGCCCCTTGTTCCCGTTGCTCTCAGGTGATGGATATTCTCACTCAATATGAGTGTTCAATCACCTAGCAAATTCATAATGTTTTGCTTTTCCTTGAACAAATGTCATGTCAAATGAGACTCTATGCTCATCTTAGCAAATAGATACACGTGTAATGTTGATTTGTTTGATTACATTATCCTGCTAATACTAGTCTCAAATATTGTTGCTTATTTTCAGACACCACATCCACTTTATAGGCCCAGTAATGACTTAGTGCCATGCAGGCATGCTCTTTGTGCATCCTTGCACCACAATGATAACTACGACTGTGAAGTTCCGCATCAATGTGACTATGAAGTTGAGTATGCAGATCATTATTCATCCCTTGGTGTACTTCTCCATGATGTCTACACTCTCAACTTTACAAATGGAGTCCAACTTAAAGTTCGTATGGCCCTTGGGTTAGTATCATATCTCAAACCATTTTTAGTTCCTTTGCTTATGCTCTAAATTTAGTTAAGAATCTGAACTATCCACAACTAAAACACTGTTGTTGTATGATCCACTGTTTGGCTTACTCTTTTAGAGTATAGAAATGTCACTTGATCGTGGAAACCATACATACTCATAATGACTATACCATATGCGTTGTGTTTTGGATGTGAAAACTCTTTGGGGTATCTCATACACTTTTTCTTATTCCTTTCGCAGATGCGGATATGATCAGATTTTTCCAGATCCTTCTCATCACCCGTTAGATGGCATGCTTGGCCTTGGCAGGGGAAAAACTAGCTTGACATCCCAGCTGAATAGTCAGGGTTTGGTGCGAAATGTGGTTGGACACTGTTTGAGTGCACAGGGAGGAGGGTATATCTTCTTTGGAGAAGTTTATGATTCTTCTAGACTAACTTGGGCTCCAATGTCATCTAGAGATTAGTAAGTAGATCTTCAACTCATATCGTAATATTACATTTTCCACTTGTATAGTCATCATTTCTAATTTGTTCTGAACGCTGAGACCTCGTTTCTGTGATCTGTCTCAGCAAACATTACTCAGCAGCAGGGGCAGCTGAACTCCTTTTCGGAGGAAAGAGGACTGGGGTTGGAAATCTTCATGCTATTTTTGACACTGGGAGTTCTTACACCTACTTCAATTCTAATGCTTACCAACTACTAATCTCTTTGGTAAATTGAAAACGTTCACTAACAATCCTTCTATTTTAAGCATTTACAATGCTCGAGGCTTTACAAAGATCATATCATGTCAATTTCATCATGCGAGATTCGAGTTGTCTGTAGAAGGACAAAGTAGAAATAAGTTATTTCTTTAATCATACAAAAAAGAATTGACTTTACTTAACAAGGATCTTTTGTTTTATTTGCACATGAAGTTGAGGAAGGAATCAGGTGGAAAGCCCCTAAAAGAAGCACACGGTGATCAAACTCTTCCTCTCTGTTGGCATGGCAAAAGACCTTTCAAAAGCATATATGAAGTGAGAAAATACTTCAAGCCAATCACGCTTAGTTTCAATAGCAATGGCAGAAGTAAAGCTCAGTTTGAAATCCCTCCTGAAGGATATCTAATAATATCTGTGAGACTCTCCTAGTTAATTCCTTCTAGATTAACTTTTTTAAACTAACAGACACATTTCATGTATGAATGCTAATAAATTTCTTCCCCCAGAATATGGGAAATGTTTGTTTGGGAATTCTAAACGGATCTGAAGTAGGGATGGGCGATCTGAACCTAATAGGAGGTAGGAATGTTATTATTTCTTTTTCTATTGATGCTGGTTCTGGATGATGGATATTATCACTTGTAGTTTACCGTTCAAAGTCTCTTAGCAGTTAGCAAAACTCATAGCTGTTTGATTTTACATTTCATGAGATTTTCACATTTACCATTAGACTAATAGTTATAACTTTAATCTTTTGATCTGATTTTTCACTTCATAACGAATTTCCAAACACACCTAAAGAACTCTTCATTATGAAATCCCTGGTCCTGTTTATGCAGACATATCCATGCTAAACAAAGTGATGGTATTTGACAACGACAAGCAGCTGATCGGTTGGACATCGGCAGATTGTGATCGGGTTCCAAAATCCAGAGATGTCAGCTTTTGAACGTACAAGATACCTTCTCTTAATTACTCCTCTGTCATCGTATCAAATAGTAGCTATTGTCCTACTTTGTAGAACAAAGTCATTGTATAATATGAGTCAGATGCTGTGTTTAATATACTGGTATGTAATTCAGAGATCTAGCCTGACTATAATTGTTTATAGAGATCTAGCGCGATATACCGGACAGGTTACATGTTCTAAGTAACCACTCATAAAATCATATCACATTAGTTTAACTGCACATCTTTTGCTATACCCCCAGTTTAAACCCCAAGAAAATAATTCTCTTCCGGTTGTTCATTCCGTTGGAAACACATCCGTGGAAAGTAATTTTCACGATTTTTTCCAACTCCCAAAAACGCAGAAGTTACTTCCAGACCACGCCATAAAAGACGTCACGGCTATTTATTCCTCTATTTTCAGATATATTCAAAATCTGGCTGTAGCAACATTATCAACAATTTATATGTTGATTAATTCCATAAACATTATCAACTTGGTAGTAATATCATCGGCAGCTGTTTTGTGACTTAATTTTTTCTGCAAGTTCTTTTATTATGTACCATCGTTTCTGTTCTGTCTATTATAAATGCATTTACACTAGAATATTATAGAGTCTGATGAAGTGTCAGATGTATACACTCTGAAACCAAGATAGATTGAGCAACTTTTCCATCCTTTGAATGGAAGAATTTTCATTCAGCTGTTTACTTCGAATTGAAAAGTAGGAGTTGTAAATTACAAATATATGAAAAAATCATACTCCAATACAATAGAACAAGAATTTTCCTGGTTGAGTTCCTACAGCTACACATTAACCCTCCAATAAATCCTATGAATCGACACCTTGTTGAGATCATTCTGCTCCTAATCTCTTTTACACAGTTCCCTTATTTTTGTTTTTCTTTACATCTAATCCAAATACCAATTTCAGCCGAATTCAAAATTCCCTGACCTCTCTAGAAGAAAGAACAAGAATAGTTACTACACGTGCAGCTCAGTTCATCACACACTAAGCCTGGCAGCACATGTTGTAACAGTAGTGGTAGTTAGGTGAAGGCAATTGCAAACCAATGCTGACTTTACAAAATAATGAAGATATTTTGGGGTAGAGGGTCCCATGTAATGCACATAATGAAGCCCCCTTGTCCAAAAGGTATCGTTTTCACATTAATAGGGCTTCAATGAGCACGTCCTGCAAGGGGTACTCAACACTCCCAAAAGGGTCATCCACCGAAAGGTTATTGCTGTCAAAGTAATTGTATTGAAAATCAAACGCGTTTTCAAGCTGTAGGCCTATGTCATTCCATTTCGGCTGGCTCTGCACCTCTCTCTCCCACCTCACGTCCGGCGAAACCACCTGCTCTGAACCGCTCGACTCACTCTGCAACCTCTGCATCGAATCGGAACTATCCATAAACAACTGCTCATTCCCAAGCTTCTCAATCACCGGCTTCGTCTCATGTTCGAAATTATAAACCACCCCAGTCTCCGATTTCGGTGCCCCCGTGTTGTATTTCTCAATCTTCCCTTTCTTGTTGTAAATTCGACACAAAACCCAATCGTCAAGCTGCACCATAACACCAAAATCAGAAACTTTTCAAACAAAGCAAATCAAAACAACAAAATAAAACAAAGCAAATCAAGTGTAAACATACCCTCAGGTTGTTATTTTTCTTGGAGGCTGATCGGTCAACATTGGCCAGCCGATATTCGTGCATGATCCAATTGGTTTTCTCTCCTTTGGGGGCTTTTCCGGAGTAAAAAACCAGAGCTTTCTTTATTCCAAGCGCCTTCGGCTTTCCGATCGGTTTATCGGCGCCGGTGGCCTTCCAATACCCACTTCCGGCGGCCCGATTCGGCCGTGAGCCGTTGGGGTATTTGCGATCCCGAGGAGAAAAAAAGTACCATTCTTTCTCGCCGTAAAATCCGATTTCTGCATGCAGAATATCATCATGAGTGAATTGAATGATAGAAATGGAAACCATACGAAAGGCAGAGGAAATTAAACGAACCTGGAAGCTGCCATGGATCAAACTTGTACAAATCGACCTCTTTGATGATAGGAACAGCAATTGGTTGACCAGCGCATTTCCTACAAAGATAATGGTTCACCAACTCATCATCCGTGGGGTGAAACCTGAACCCTGGTGGCAACTCTAATTCACTCTTCATTTGCTTTTCCTCTTCTCGCTTGTGTGTTGTTGTAGGTGTTTGTTGTTGGTGAATGTTGTTGGCTCTGCTTTGGTTTGTGACTTGAAACGAATGAGAAAAGAGACTTGGTGGGTTTTATAGTGCGATGGGATAAAAAGGAAGGAGTGAGTTCCAACACGTGGGTTGGTGAGGTGGAGGGCAAATCCATTTGACAAATTTAATAGAGAATAATCAAAATAATGTAATCTGTGTGACAAGTTTCATTCTACCTAGCTAGGACGCAGCCACAACGTGGCAGTGGATAAGCGTTCCGCTTTTAGGATGATTCTGTCATTGCTTACGTCAAATTTTGGGCAGTACCCTTTATTTTCCAAAACGTGGACTCTATAGTTATTAGCCACGGTTGAGTGTTTGTGGTTAGTCCATTGTCCACACTCCCAACTGTGTCCTGTTTCATGCTCTGCCCAATTGCGTTGTGCCATGTTTCAAAATATTGTGAATCTTAACCAAGGCACCCACGACGGCTTTTGTACAGAACAAGTGTAAATATTGAAAATTCTTACTCAAATGTCGTATCAATTTACGATTTAAGCGGACCAAAAAAAAGGTTAATTTGTAGGAAGTATGTCTCTTTTCTGCTGCTAGTCCATTGACGAAATGTACGGAAAGTCAAAGGTGGGAGTGCTGCTTTGTTCGAAATGTTCTATGTTCAAAAGCCAACTTGGAGGTTTTCCATTATGTTAACACCTATACACTTCATCATATTCCATATATAATTGATCAGGTAACTCTAAACATTAAGCTAAAAATTTCTATATTTTTACGTAAACGGAACATAACTTAATTATATAATTAAGTTATTCGATATCAAGTTTTATGTTTTCAGACTTGCGACTCAAAAATACATAATTCCTGGTCTTTTTTCTTATCAAGCTAGATAGAAAACAAATACGAATACATGAACAAATTTAAGTGTAAAAATCATTGTTTACATCATATTCACTTTTTATCCTACTTTTTAAATTTATTATTCTCAATAATTGTTTTATTGTATATTTCAAAAATGAAAAAGCTAAGAAAATATGTTTATTTTAATTTTGTGAGTTATAAGGTTTTCATATTATATTTTTGATATATCTTTTCATTATTTAATAATTGTTATAATATGTCAAAGAAATCTAACTAACTAAGTTTGTTTTATGAATAAACATTATTATTATTTTATTAATATAAGTTGAACCACGATTTAATGGTAGTTAAATTATTAAACATGAAATCTGAACTATTCAAATCCTCATCATGAGTAATACATTTGATAAAATCAAAGGATGACATATAAATACAGGTTTTTTTTTTTTTTTTGTTGAGAAACAAAATCCATACTATAATTTTCATTTATATATTTTTATAGATAAATATTTTGCTCTTATATTTCTATAAATTAAAATTAAGTTAATCTTTTTCTTAATTATATAATATTTACATTATTATAAATTTACAATTTAAGTAATAAAATATTTCCATTTGAAGCAAATTAATCCATGACGATGATGACAGACGACCTATAATCCCAATTCAACGCGCCGTTTAAACAAATACGTCAAATTAGTTTATTGGGGCAAACGTATGCAAAGCATCGTCATCACCTACATGCATTTTCCATCTGTAACACACCAATATCCACCACTGTTTCATTCTTTTTAAGGTTCTTGTCCTCCAAGATATTGAACACACCCTTCGCCAGCCACAAGAATAGTCTTCACACGTTTTCCTTTTCTTACTATTTCTTTCACTGTCATCTTCTACATCACATTAACTATTCATTGAATGTTTTCAGTTCATGAATCACAACTCTTGTTAATTATATCTTAACATATATGTGACAATGGCTTGTGGTGCGAAAAATCAACATTGTGTTGTGTTGGGTCCCTCACAGTTTAATTGTTCAATACCTTTTTTTTAGGGAAATTAAAAAACATTTACTTTCTGTACATACCAAACACCTACATGCCTATAACTATAAAACATTGCATTCCTTTGGCAACTATGTTTCTTCCTCTGTCAAACAAGTAAACAAAAATACGGCGCAGCACACAAATTAACGCATATTTAATACTACAAAATAACACTTATTAGACATCTTAATTATATTCACTAAGATAAAGTTAAACGAATTTTTTCTTAGTATAAATTTCGCTTCCATTTTATAAGATTAAGTTTAATCTATATTAACTAAATTTATTGTTTTTTTAGTATATTATATAACTCAAATAAATTTATATTTAAAATATTCATATTAAACTCCATCTTACAAATTTTAAAATTAATTTTACACTCAAAATACATTTATTAAAAACATTTCAGCTCTGTTTACCTTTTTTTTTTTAGCATAAGTTAAATTGAAATTTTGCGGCACTTGCACCAAGAAAACATGCATGCATGTAGTAGTCAGAAACATTAGACAAATTACGAAAAGTTTTGCATGGTGCTACTTTTTTCTCATGCTCACTTTGTTTAGTGGCTAATATATAATGCTGTTTTTATGGACCTGGTTCAGTTGTCATTAAAATGAGATGGGAATATAGAAAAATAGAAGGTATCGGAGAGAAAATTCCTGCGATGTGATGTGATGTGTAAGAGGAGTTAGAAAGTGGATTAAAAAATTAAGATTGAATTGAAGAAACGTAATGCATGACTTATGATGATGGTGTGTGGAAGATACCTGGATCTTTCCTTCATATTTATTTGGGCAAATATTACGATGATTAGGTAAGATATTCAATGGATTATGATGCATCACACTCATATTTTATTCTTGTCCCTTTCTTTTCAATTTTCCCAACTTGCATCAAACCCTTTTTGAAAATCCATTGACTTCACTTTTCTATTTCCCCTTTTCTTCACAGCTCCAACCATAATTCTGCACATCATTATTAGATCATTCTTTATTAGGAAAAACTTAGATGTACAATTTTGGATTTAAAATTTCACTTTATGATGTTTGGTAAATATTTTATTGTATTTTCATTCTAATTATAACTCCACCAACTCCCACATTTCTATATCGAAATTTTGTTTCTCAAGATGATTTAGATTTGGTCTGTATACATAGGTGATGACTAATTCTCTGTAGATGAAAAAAATGTATTAAAAGAAATTTAACTTTTCTTATGCAGAAGATTACATATAAACGCTTAAATTTTATAACTCGCAAATTGAACTAAACTTACCGATTCAATGATTCAACTTTAACCATAGGCTGAAAGAGTCAAAATTTCACTGATTATTTTTATTATTAGTATATAAAAACTAATAGTGGTATTCAGGGTCTTTGAAATGGGATATTTTGTCGTGTGGCAGTATAGGTTTTACTTGGGAAATAAGTATGTTGGTAAAACCTGTCTAGGAAATAGTCCAAATAACGTGATAGGGACTAAAAGCAGTATAAAAAATGAAAAAGAAAAAAAAAATAAAAAATCTGTACGAGTGGTGTGAAAATCTACCTGATGAAGTTGGTCCAAGTGAAATGAACTTCCTGGTTTCCATTAATTTAATGTTGCACACTCATCACCCCTTCTCGGAATCTTCATTGCCAGTTGCCAACCTTTTACTTTTCATTTGTGTCTCTCAAATGTAATTTCAGAAATAAGATTGTAGAACGACAACCTCTAATTCGTACATTTGATATTTTCACTTTATCAGTTAATCTTGTTCCAGTTACCAAAATGGTACTTAATTTTTTCTCAATTTATATAATTATAGATATTAATTAATTATTTAAAGGTTTAGAAAATATTCACGTTACTAAATAGTTTTTTTTAATATATATTAAAAAAGTAAGAAAAGAAACAAAATAAGCTTTTTACCAGCTTCTTTTATAATTGGGTATATGA
Source organism: Vigna radiata var. radiata (assembly GCF_000741045.1). Classification (NCBI taxonomy): domain Eukaryota; kingdom Viridiplantae; phylum Streptophyta; class Magnoliopsida; order Fabales; family Fabaceae; genus Vigna; species Vigna radiata. Next base: position 138,068 of record NW_014542732.1, read on the forward strand.
TAAAGTATCGTTGGAATTATTATTAAAAAGTGGGTTTAAGTCTAACTATTAGGTGGTCTAATAGCGGTTTGACAACGGGTGAAATATATAAATTGGAGTTATTATTAGAAAGTGAATTTAAGTCTAACTATTGGGTGGTCCAACACTGGTCCGACAACGGGTGAAATATAGAAATACCCAAGAAATAAGAAATATCACTGAAATAAACTATAATCATGACTTTGATAACATATTAGAAAGTGGATTTAAGTCTAACTCAATCTCATAAAATCGACTTGTAAGGTAAAATTTGTACCTCACTCATATAACTCTCAAGAGTTATCAAATAAATATTATTCTTCTATTGCCTTATTACCGGTGAATAAAAATAGATTGTGTACTATACCTCGGTGACCGACCGGCTAAGAAAAATCTGGGGCCAAAACAGGAAATTGACCGCTGGTCAGACAAACACTAATAAGAAAAGGTAAAAATCATTAATGGCCAATTAATGGTCATATTAAATGCGAATATACACTATTTATGAGTGATTGACAGGTCATATTGAACGAGAATATGGTATCAATGGACAATTAATAGGTATTATTGAATTTGATTGTCTGGTTTAATGATTAATCAATGTGCTTGGCTAACGCAAAGCCTTATAAATGTATTATTCACGTTCAGGTAAAACACCCTTGAGTTATCCTAAATAAAATATAGACCTCTCTATCAAACCGCTCCTAACTTAAGCGTCAGAGTGTTTTTTTAGGTATCTCCCCCTCTGTCAAGAAGAAAGGCAGGCCATTCAAGCGTTCCAGGCGGCTAAAGGCAAGGAAGACACGTCGAAAAGGTCAGTTTTTCGGTCCCACAAAATATCTACCGAAACAGATTGAATTAAACTAACTCAAGTCGTCTCAATTAATATGTGTAAGAATTTCATTTATAATAACCTTTATACAAATGCCTAGTTAGAAATGTATACATAAAATTAGTCTAATTCTCTTTAAACTTAATTATTGATTTATTTAAACTAATTAAATATTTAGTTGATTTTACTCCTAACCAATTGATTATTTGTCTATATACGAGAGACGAGAGATTGCAGTCGGTATATACAAATAACATATTGTAACATCCTTAATTATACAATGATTATATGCATAATAAGTGCATAAACATTATTAATTAATTTATTAATATCATTGTAAGTTGGCTACTGCTTTTTTTTAAGTACTTTTTGTGACATCCCAAAAATATGTAATAATATTAATCATATAATAAAGATGTCATCATCGAAGATAAAGAGAACAATTAGAGTGTAATGTACGATTAAGCAGAGGATTACAGTCATCAAGAATGACCTAATTTAAAACTCTTAACCACAACAAAGTATTTCAAAATAATCTAATAAGCGTCTCAACAGTAACATAAAATAAACAGGTGGAATCCTAAAGAGAACTAGGTTGCAGCGTCAGCGTCCTTCAGCACTTGCTCCAATGGAACCTCCTCAACAACATCTACTCCCATCTAAGTGGATGATCATCGCAAGAGAAAGCATACCCAAGCAACATACAACACAAAAGTAAGGGTGAGCTAGGTAAACAAACAACATACATATCATACAGTCAATCAATGTCATCATGCTTAATTACACATAAAAGAAGAAGCAATGCATATCAACCAAACCATGCATCAAATACTCAACGCGACTCATCCGGATTTGGTATAACTGTATAGTTATTGGTCGTCTTTGCACCTACATAGTTCAGTTGGCCCATCCCCAACACTATGCAAGGTAAATCCCCCAATCTGTCTATGTCTAAACCCAAGACTATAGACGGGGACCTCCCTCTACTCTCACCACTCACACTATTCTTCTCTATTTGAGTATGAACAATACTTAAAGTGTAGGGATAGACACACCATTTCAGAGCTCCCTACAGTTATACAGACAACAACACTCTCTACAATCACGTACAATCATCTCACCTTGAGATGTCCAGTTCATACTCAATTTCATCATTCTAATTCACACAAATATTCTTTCAAGCCACACAATTCAAATATATTTATACATACATGACACTCTGCCAATCAAAGAACATAACACCAAACCGAAAATCATCTCAAATAGACAATATTGTCATGTTATCTCAATCACACCACAAAACTCTACAATTTCATGTAAAATAATACATACCCACAAATAAAATTAATTTAATTAAGTACATAATATCATCATAAATCTAAACCACCATTTAATTAACACTAAATAATTTTTTCAGCATTAAAACTATTTACTTTATTTATTTTATACTTTTATAGTTTATTCAGTTTCTAAATAGATTCTCAAAACAAATTTCTTATTATATTATCCTGATTTCCCTTAACTTTCTATAATATAATATTTAATTATATTCCAATATATATATATATATATATATATAAACGGATATTACAGTTAGCTAAAATTCTTATATTAAATATATTATACGTCATCTATTTAAAATATAGCAACATCATTGTAACTCCATAAACTAATATCATAAAATAATATTATAAGAATATGAATCAAATAACAATATGATAAGTTTATATAATATATTATTATATAACATACAAAATCACAAAACTGAACTAAAACCAAAAAAATTTCTAAAGCATATGTAACACTCCAACCCTTTCCATATTGAATGTATAAATCATATCATCAATTTACTTTTCTAACATCAATCTTGCAATTATTTTTCAGCAAGGATAGCAAGGCTTTATACCAATACCATAATAACAACCAACAAGCATTTTATGCAATTTTTACAGTCATTACAGCAAGTACATTATGCCATATTTACAATAATTACAACAAATATTTTATATTTTTTATAGCAATTACAACAAATATATTCTGCAGATTTTTAACCCAAAAACAACAAAACTTTAAAATTCCAAACAACATTTTCGTTCAATCAGCTAACAACAAGTTTTTGATACAATATTTTCATTCAAACAACAACATTTTCTGGTGCAGAAACTTTAAAAACAACAGCATTTTTCATGACAGAAACAGAGTAAAATAGCAACCATTTTTCTGCAGAATTTTATTTTAACACAATAAGGAATTTGCAAAATTTAAAACAGCTAACAACAAGCCTTTTTGACAACAACCAAAAAATGATTTAGGTACAATACAACATCCAGAACAACACCAAACAACAAGGTTTTCTTGTGCAGAATAATTAAAATAGTGTGAAAAAAATAATTAAACATAGGCATTCTTTCACAATTTCCACAAAACCCATCTCATGCATACAAGGATTTCACTGGGCATAAATAAAAAGAAAACCCAACTTCCCTTACCTGAAAAGTCTCACAGTTTAACTTGACAGGAACGCTCTAAACAGTGCTCCTCATAGCAAATTTCAAAGACACCCTATAAATCCCCCAATGGTGATAGAATTAGCTTTTTAGGCTAGAAATTACCACAAATTTGAAGTAGAACACTTCTAGTGGCATGCATTCAGTAAAATAGCAATGCCCTAGGTTCTAGAAACAGTGGAGAAAAGGGGAAAACTATTTACCGGTGAAGATCGAAAATCTAATCGGATGGTTGCGAAGCTCTCTACGCCGCGGTCACTTGAGCACCACCTAATCCAACATGCAATGACTCAGTGAGTGAGGAGGCTAGAGAGAAGGCAAAGAAAGCAAGAGATTGGAGTTCTAGAGAGAGGAATGTTCTCAATAAAATGGGTTTCAGTTCTTCTTTTCTAAAAGCTTGACAGAAACTATAAACTGTGCTTTTTTTAATAAAAAACCCCTTCTCTTTTATTTTAATTCAGTTTTTACCCCACTCTTTTAATATATAAATATATTATATTTCTTAGGTTTTTACACTTTTTCGTCTACTTACTTCAAAGATAAAAAATTATAAAAAAAAAAAAACTAGCATATTATATAGAATGACGAACTGACACAAAGATAGACTGCACAATTTCCATTCTTTGAAATGAAAAGTAGAAGATGTATATTATAAATGTATGAAAAAATGATACTACAATACCAATGAAAAAGAATTTTCCTAGTGAACTCTTATAGCTACACATCAACCCTCTAATATCTCCTACGAATCAACACCGTGTTGAGATCATTCGTCTCCTAATCTCCTTTACTCATTTTCCTTTTTTCTTTGTTTCTTCGAACCCATTTCAGCCGAACTCGAAATTTCCTGACCTCTCTAGAACAAAGAACAAGAATGCTTACTACAGGTGCACCTGAGTTGGGTTCACACACAAAGCCTGGCTCCACATGTTGTAATAGTAATAGTAGTTAGGTGAATGCAATTGCAAACCAATGCTAACTTTACAAAATAATGAAGATATTTTGGGGTAGGGGGTCCCATGTAATGCACATAATGAAGCCCCCTTGTCCAAAAGGTATCGATTTCACATCAATAGGGCTTCAATGAGCACGTCCTGCAAGGGGTACTCAACACTCCCAAAAGGGTCATCCACCGAAAGGTTATCGTTGTCAAAGTAATTGTATTGAAAATCAAAAGCGTTTTCAAGTTGTAGGCCTATGTCATTCCATTTCGGCTGGCTCTGCACCTCTCTCTCCCACCTCATGTCCGACGAAACCACCTGCTCTGAACCGCTCGACTCACTCTGCAACCTGTGCATCGAATCTGAACTATCTATAAACAATTGCTCATTTCCAAGCTTCTCAATCACCGGCTTCGTCTCGTGTTCGAAATTATAAACCATCCTAGTCTCCGCTTTCGGTGCCTCCGTGTTGTATTTCTCAATCTTCCCTTTCTTGTTGTAAATTCGACACAAAACCCAATCGTCAAGCTGCACCATAAAACCAGAATCAGAAACTTTTGAAACAAAGCAAATCAAAACAACAAAATAAAACAAAGCAAATCAAATCTAAACATACCCTCAGGTTGTTATTTTTCTTGGAGGCTGATCGGTCAACATTGGCCAGCCGATATTCGTGCATGATCCAATTGGTCTTTTCTCCTTTGAGGGCTTTTCCCGAGTAAAAAACCAGAGCTTTTTTTATCCCAAGAGCCTTCGGCTTTCCGATCGGTTTATCGGCACCGGTGGCCTTCCAATACCCACTTCCNGCGGCCCGATTCGGCCGTGAGCCGTTGGGGTATTTGCGATCCCGAGGAGAAAAAAAGTACCATTCTTTCTCGCCGTAAAATCCGATTTCTGCATGCAGAATATCATCATGAGTGAATTGAATGATAGAAACGGAAACTATACGAAAGACAGGTGAAATTAAACGGACCTGGAAGCTGCCATGGATCAAACTTGTACAAATCGACCTCTTTGATTATAGGAACAGCAATTGGTTGACCAGCGCATTTCCTACAAAGATAGTGGTTCACCAATTCATCATCAGTGGGGTGAAACCTGAACCCAGGTGGCAACTCTAATTCACCCTTCATTCGCTTTTTGTCTTCTCGCTTGTGTGTTGTTTCGTTAACTGAACGATATTCTGATTTGCGAGCTTCTTTCGTTTCTGCTGTTGTGGTTGTTTTTGTTGGTGAATGTTGTTGGCTCTGCTTTGCTATGTGACTTGAAACATGTGGAAGAGGATCGCTTGTGTGGGTTTTATAGAGTGAAGAGCGAAAAAAAACAAAGCGGATTTCACACGTGCGTTTAGGAGGTGGAGGCCGAATCCATTGAACAAGTTTAATACTAATTAAAAATATAACATATAACGTAATGAGTGGGACAAGTTTCGTTCGAACTAAGCAGGGCTCACCGTGTGACAGTTGATAAGAGGATGTGGCGCACGTGCGACTGTTCTACTTGCTTATGATACTGTCATCGCTTACGTTTATTTTCAAAAGTCGGCTCGCAAGTAATTAGCCTCGGTTGACTGTTTTCTCGAAATTTCCAACCATTATTGCGTTTAGTTTAGTGTCTACCCTACCCACAAAAATGTGTCGTGTTCCTAGCCCTACCCAATGACGGTGTGCCTCGTGTCAACATATTGTGGATCTTAAGTATGGCGCCGATGACATTTCTTTTTGGTCCACTTTTTCCAGTCTTTTTTAAATTATTTTTTAAGTAATTAAAAGAAATCGTCGAAGAATATTTTTTTTTGTATATCCTATTCTCCTTTTTTAATATTTGTTTTATTAATTCCTTAACCACACTCTTGATAATGTTATAATTTTGTTCTGTCGCCGTTTTATGATTTTTGGTCCGCACGCTGTAAGATCAATTTTCTTATGTTTAAGAGAAACAGGTTCAATTATAATGGATAATAAATAATATTTTGAAGAGATTTTTCAAATAGATTTAAAGTATTTTGCTTATCTTTTTAGAACTTAAGTATTTTATATTCTTTCTAAATTTTTGGGTTGACTTAATCAAGATATTAAATAGGATAAGTTTTCTTATTTTTTCTAGTTTAGTTTCTCTATTATTATTTTTTTTTAATTTTTTCTTTCATTTGAGGTTGGGTTCATGCTTTTGGACACTAGGATGAACTTTTTAGGAATAAAAACTGTTAGATGTATTATGCTTATCTGATATGTAAATTCTTAACCTTTTGACATTTTTTTTTGAGAATTTTTAAGTTGATTCAAGTTTTTTCTATGCATTTTATACAATTTTGAAATTTGGAAATTAGTTTTGAAGATTTCTTATACTGTGTTCACATGAAAGGGAAAACATTATTAAAGAGAAATCGCGAGGAATGATTTGCGAGATTATTGTTGTTTGTTTCAGTTAATTTGCTAAAATGGAAATGCACTTATTTGCGAGATATCCTTATTTTAATCATCTCACTGTTTTGCTCGGATTTGCAGCGATTTACATGCAAATATCGTATCCGCCCTCGATTATTTGTAAAATAGCATGAGAATAATAACACTTCAACATATTATTCGAGCTTGGAATTTAAAAACGAAGAAGAACGAGCTTAATGGAAGACGAAGAAGCGCTTGTATTCGGTTCCACAAATCTTGTATTCGGTTTTACTGCTTAGAAGAAATTCCACATAGCTTGTATTCGATTCTCGACTTCTTTTATTCGGTTCTAGTGCTTATGTTAAATGAAGAATCCGTTGTATTCGGTTCTAGTATTTCTTGTATTCGGTTCCAGTCATTGGTTCCCCATGTTATACGTGTGTATTTGGTTTGTAGGTGTGCATTATTCGGTTCCCATAGCTGTATTCATTCCCCTCCCTCGCACAGTACTAGGCTAACCCTTACTATGTGTTGCACAGTAATTCCTCTATAATTTCATCCACCTGAAAATGCGATTACAATGTTCAATGGACCCTCGCTGCGTTAACTCCTACAAAATCAAAAACAAAAAAACAAAAACATACAAACTGGTGCACACGAAAATCAGAAATTGCGAAATACCTTAATGAGTTAGGGGAAATTCTTGCGTGTGAAGCAGCCTATCCAACGGTTGAGTAGGCCATAAATGTCGTCAGAGAGGTCGAGCGAGAGGACGAGGTCGGTGACCTCGGAAACTGTCCAGTCCTTTTGGAAGCGGTTTCCGACGACGCAGACGCTGTAGCGGGTGGCGATGTTGTCCTTGCGGAGGTCGGAGATTTTGGTGGAGACCTCGTGCAACCTCAACCATAGTCAACGATGTCTTTCATTTCCTTGAATGTAATCTTGTCCGATTTCTTCTTGCAGTAAATGGAAGTTCTACGATGAGTGGACACGATGGCGTCGACGAGTTGGAGACAGTAAGTTGCAGTGGTGGCCATGGACTGTGACTTGGAGGGAGTGTGGTTGGAAGAATGGACTGTGGATAATTGTGCTCATAAAAATTAGATTTCTTTTGGCATCTTCCTCTGGCAACTCTACACATTTTCAACTACTGTGCCCCTGAAATGCTTATTTTTGTTTTATCATCTTCCTTTCAAAAATATTACAAAATAAATTCATTTTTAAAATATTACAAAAATGTTACATTTAAAAATAAACTCATTTTATTAATTTATAGTTTTTATACATTTTTAAAATTAATTTTAATAATTAATGTTACTTTTTTATTCTTTATATAAATTTTTATAATTAAATATAATATTAACAATTGTCATTTTATATTACATTAATAATTATGGACATTTTGGTAATTTTCAATTTCTACCAATTAAACAAATTTTTTTATCTGTCACACCAATCAAATCCTATACTAATTCTTATAAACTTTACATCCAAATCCATTCTCATTTACTTCCAAATTCATTCAAATAAACAACAATTAATTCATTCTCAACTCTCCTCAAATCCATGCATTCACTCTCTCCCAATTCCTCTTCCCTAAGTTAACACAGACTTAAGGATTAAAATACTTTTATCTGAGTACTACCAGAAAAAAATATTTTTTGACGACTTATTATGACATATGAAATCCATTTGTCATAAACTGACCATTGATATTTTCATAATAAAAGTAAGAATTATTATGATATATTTTAAAAGACCACTTATAATAGGTGAAAGTGATGCCAAAATTGAAAATATGTTCAAAACATATTATGAAAAAATTAGAAAAACATGTCATAATAGTCCTTTACTGTGAGGGCTAATTCATTGCAGTCATGATAAGTTGGACGCGGTGACATTTTCATGATAAAGTTCAAAATATATTATGATAAGTAGTAAACCACTTGTCATAATAAAGTTCAATACATTTTCACGCATCCTCTCTTCACGAATTCTCTTTCTCAGTTCATCTTCGTTCCTCTTTTTCACGATAATATCCTCTATTCTTCACTTCACTTGTTGGTCTCCCCACGTTGCGTCGACATTGTGGCCTCCCGCTGTCATCTCCATGTCGTTGTCTCTAAGATGCCTTATTCGACCTGCGTGCAATCATGTTTTCTTTCTTTCCTCCACTTAGGATTGTTTATTTCGTATTACTTGTTGTCATTCGATATTTGCTTCAATGTATTTGTTGTTGTTGCCCATTTCCATCTTTGTATACTAATTAAATGCTTTCTGGAAAAGGTGCTTTAAGCTACCATGTATTAGGATTGCATTAGTGTCAATGAGAAGAAAAGATGAAATCAATGTTGTTAAGGAGGAAAACTAAAACTATTGTTACTTTATTGCCTGTGTTGCTTATATATATATATATATATATATATATATATATATATATATATATATATATATATATATATATATATATATATATATATATATATGATTTACGTTGTTCTGGGTTATTATCAGACTTTGTTAATTGGGTTATTAATGAGAGAAATTTATGATGGGTAAAATTAGAAAGAGATAAATGACCAAAAGAAGAGAATGGTTAAGGGAGTCCATTCTATGTTGGTATAGTATTCCTAAAAGTAAAAGTGAAAACTTAAGAAAAAGGAAGGTTTTCTCCTTAACATGCAGGGGTCCTCGTAGACATTGAGAGACAGACCTGGACCTTTGTCAATTTTAAATATTAAGTTCAATATTGCAGTTTACATTGTTCCAAAATACAAAAACAAGTGCTAATAATTTGACAATACTTTGACAATATATTTCTTCTTATGCCAACCGGGGGTTACTGATAATGGTTGATTTTATCGTTATCTGTGATTCAATTTTGATACTAAATTAACCATTTTTGACTTAGAAACTTGTTTGATTTCTTGGTTTTAGTTTATTTTTTTGAATAAGAAAGTTGAAGTTATACTTGATGATTTTTATCACTAATTCCCTTGATTTTGTAGATCATTTGAATGATTTGGAAGAGGAGTTAAAGTATCAAGGAGTTGGAACCCAGAAAGGACAGAAAAAGTACTAGAAGAGAAGGCTACAGCAGGTCGCAGGTGCTCACGCAACCACACCTCATTTCCCTTTTTTGAGGCCCTGTTAAGCCCCTAGCAAGTGTACCAGATCGTTATCAAGTAATATATAAATGGTAAGTCCGAGTATCGTTCTCCCAAAGGACTCTTAGGCCTTATCTTTCATGTAAATTAATCTTATAAGACTTGAGAAGAAAATAATTTTGTAGTGTGAATGCAAAACGAAAATAAACATGCAAATGCAAGTGAATCAATTGACAAGGAAAATATATGAATGAATGGAGTTGTTGGGGTTTACAATTTCATCTTATCCACCCTCTTATATTGATAACGGTTGAAAAGCAGTTATTTTCATCCATAGTCTTTTTCGTCAATTGAATCAACTACATTGCATGTTTATTTTCTGTCTTTCCATTCACAACAATTAATTCTTTCTTTACAAGTCTTACGATTTTTAATTCACACGAACGATAAGGCCTTTCGAGTCTCTTGGGAAGAACGATATCGGGCTTTACCGATTATATTACTTGCACGATCTGGTACACTTGCTAGTGAGTCAACAAGTTTTTGGCGCCGTTGCCGGGGACTCGAGGTTTAACTTTTTCAAGTAGTGTGAATTGATTGAATTTGACTTGATTTTTCATGTTTGTTTTTATTTTTGTTCTAATAAATGTTCTCTAGGATTTTGTTCCTAATGTTTGCAGAATGCAGTACGGACAAGAATTTGATTATATGGGCACTCAATCCTACCAAAATAAATTCAATCACTGGTGGGAACCTCACTCATACATGGATCAAAGTCGATATGGACAAGCTGCTAAGCCTCATTTCATGCCTATACAAAGAAGTGCAGAATCTGATGAACTTTTTCAGAGGATTATGAATTTTGAACCATACCATGTCAAAGGCATAGAGGAGGATATAAAGAATGATGAATTCTTTCCACAAGACATGTATACAAGACTTTCTTCTCATAGAAGTATGGAGGAGAGGCAACATTATCAGTGGCAGCAACAATGCTCTTCACCAATAGGAAAGTGGGAGTATGATCAACAACTTTGTCAACAAATAGCTGATGTGACGGAACAAGTCAAAAGCTTAAATGAAAAGTTCGACAAATTTCTAGAGAGGTGTGATTTCAAGAGATATGAAGTTACCTTCAGCAGGAATTTGGAGACACAAATTGATGAGGTTGTTGATGAGGAGAAGGTGGAGAGAGAAGTGGAAAAGATAGAAGAGGAGAAAATAGAGGAAGATGAAGCAGAAAGGTTGAGTGAGGGAGAGAAAGATGAGGAGAAAGAAAAAGCAGTGGTTGAGAAAAAAAGAAAAAAAAAAAGAAAATAAGAAAAAAGAAAAAAAGAAAGTGGAAGAAGGAGAAGGTTGAGAAAAAAAGGAAGAGAGGAAAGAAGAAAAGATCATATGAAAAGCCCATTCCTCATAAAAAGAAAAATCATAAAGTTCAAGTACTGTAGGAGATCTTCAAGAAATTGGAGATCAAAATTCCTATGATTGAAACATGGAAATCGGTGCTTGGTTTAATCAACATTTTGAAGAGATTCAGCAGGAAAAAGAAAAAGAAGAAAATAGCAAGCAAAAGGAGTATCAATGCCTATTGATGGGTGTTTGAACTCTACCGGGTCAAGCTAATGAAGTTAAAAGAGCGCTAACTGCGAGGTACCTTAGTGATTGTTGTATACTATTTTTCTTTTAGTTGGATTTGTAAATATTGGTATTTTTAAACATTATTTTTTTGGTGGGTAGCATCTACTGAGGGATGCTAGAAGATTTAGGTAGCTACTGAAGGATACCAGGAAGGTACACCTACTGATGGGTGTTGGGAAGGTATGCACTTACTGACAAGTGCTAGACAGATTTGGGTCAGGCTTGTGACGTTAAATAAGCGCTACTAGGAGGCAACCTCGGTTCTCTCTTTCACTTTTGCATTTTAAATTCTTAGAATAGGTTGAATTTTATTTTTCGTGTGTATGCTTGGCTTGAACACTTTTTCTGAAGATGTTTGACTGAATGATTTGCATGATGAGCCTATTTGATGAGGATTTGATGTGGATGAGAATTGAGTTGCATAGCATATTGATATTCTGTGAAACAAATGGGTGATGAATTACGATTGTGGTTATGATGCTAGGCAGGGTGTATGAATGAAAGTTGTGTGAGAAAGCATGTTGTGTGAGGTATTGAGCTTCAGAGTTTTCATTGTTATATGTATTGTTCACAGGAAAGCATGAATGATATTGTCTTAATCTGGATGATTGATTGAATTGCATGTGAATGTCATATGATCAAGGCCATTTTTGAGAACCCTTCTCTAGCCAAATTTTCACCCAAAATGCTTGAAAATGTTATACCCTTTTTGAACCTTAGCNAATGTCATATGATCAAGGCCATTTTTGAGAACCCTTCTCTAGCCAAATTTTCACCCAAAATGCTTGAAAATGTTATACCCTTTTTGAACCTTAGCCTTTACAGGATGTGAACGCTTGTCTTGACATTCTTTACCTTGAGTTGGGATGAGCTTAATTGTTTGTGATGAAAAGGTTCAAGTTTGGGGCTGCATAGGGGAAATTGGAAGGCACTTGAAAAGCATTGAGCTCAAATGTGTGAAAGAAAAATACATGAGAAAAAGAAAAGAAAAGAAGAAAAGCATGAAGATGGGCTCAATGCAAAAGAAAAGGGAAAAAGTTGGNAATAAGTGAGATTGGTGAGGAAGAGAGTTGTTCTTAAATGTTGAATACTATGGTAGCTCTCTTAACTCAAGGACTTTGCATTCCAGAAAAACCAATTTTCTTGTTAGCCCAGCCTCATTACAAGCCTTGGAAAAGTCCTTTTGATGGCATTTGCATGTAAGAATTTTGGTTGTTTTAGATGAATGGCAATTTTATTTCTTGTGACTTGTGAATGATAGAGTTTTGGAGTGCTACCTTAAACACTTGAGTGATCGAGTGAAACACTTGCCTAGTGAGAATTGCTAAATTTCATGATTGCATCTGTGCTTAGTGGATTAATCATTCATAATGTGTAACATTTGTTGAATAACTTGTGAACTGAACTGAATTGGAAGCATGAATGTATCTTGATTTGATTTCACTGAAAATCTGAAGTCGAGTAGTTCTTATCATGTACTTTAGGAATGTTGAACTATTGGATGAATGAGTAGAAAGCCAAGCTTTGCTTTGTTTGCTGTTTTGTTTTGTTTGCTTGAGGACAAGCAAAGTTCTAAGTTTGGGGTTGTGATAACGGTTGAAAAACAATTATTTTCATATGTCAATTTAGAAAAAATTACACCCTTTAAGACTTAGAACGAACTTAGAATCAAGTAAAACTCAATAAATGAGTCAGTTGAGAGTCAAAAGTTGTTTTTAGCGATATTATGCTTCTTTTGCATTGCTTTGTAGTGATTTTGATGAAAGTGAAGATTGGGGTTGAAGATGAAGGTCTTAGACTCAAGATAGAGGAAGAAAATTGAAAAGAAGAGTCAAGAAATCGCCCATCGGCAAAATTCACCGCTTAACGATCCAAGGCGAGGAGAAGGCACCTAGCGTGGGCGCTGGGCAGATTTACGATTAGAGGCAAACCGCCAGGCGGTGGCGCAATTAGGGGCAAACCGCCGGGCGGTTGTCCGCTGGGCCTGGGACTGTTTTCTTTGACGCTCCTCAACTATAAATAGCCCTTTTACGATTTCATTCTCATTCTTTTGACAGAAGAGGGCGGCCAGACCTAATTTTCACTGTCTGGAGAGGATCTCTTGGATGCTTAGGCTCCTTTTCATCTTATCTAGGGTTTGCTTTTCCATTCTTCCATTATTTTCATCTAAGTTCACCATGACAATGGTGAACTAAACCCTTTTGTTGTTGGGGGAAACTATGTAATCTTTTGAAGCTCTCTTTTATTGCAACTCTTGTTTATTTATATGATTCTTCATATGCTTGGATTATCAATTGTTGGGTTCTCATCTGCGCTTAATGCTTTTGTCGTTCAACTCATTCGATAATTGTTGTTTGTCTCTATTGATACGGGAATGTACAATACTGTCATGAACTGGTGAGAATTTCCTTGATTAAGCAATACCAACCTAAGGATAGGGGGTAGGACGATCAATTGTTTTTGCTTCTATTCTTAATGCATTATTAATTGCTAAGGGAGGCTAGGGATAACAAGCCGGTAATTAGTAATAGGCTCTTTTCACCGAGGGATCGGGTGAAGGGTAGGCCATGAAAGTTTGCATAACAATTAGATAATCAAGCACATTAAGCAAGAGGAGTAGATAAGAAGGAGCGAATAAGATGAAATTGTCAACCCTCAACAACTCCATTCATCCATAGTCTTTTTCGTCAATTGAATCAACTACATTGCATGTTTATTTTGTCTTTGCATTCACAACAATTAATTCTTTCTTTACAAGTCTTACGATTTTAATTCACACGAACGATAAGGCCTTTCGAGTCTCTTGGGAAGAACGATATCGGGCTTTNCCGATTATATTACTTGCACGATCTGGTACACTTGCCAGTGAGTCAACATATATCTACTTTTCTTATTTAATTCACTTTATTATCACATTGTCATGCAAACTTTCTTAGCCTACCCTAAACCCAATTCCTTGGCGAAAAGAGCCTACTATTAATTACTAGTTTACTATCTCTAGTCTCCCTGAGTAATTAATAATGCATTAAAGTACAAAAGCAAAATACAATTGATCGTCCTACCCCTATCTCTAGGCAGTATTGCTTAATCAAGGAAAATATATTCCTCGTACGTTCCCATATCGAAAAAGGCAAATATATTCTTACCGAATGAGTTAAACGATAGAAGCATTAAGCATAGATAAGAAACCCAACAATTGATAATATAAGCATATGAATAACATAAGAGTTTCAATATAAGAGAGTTTCAAAAGATTACATTGTTCCCCAACAACAAAGGGTTTAGCTCACCATAGAAATGGTGAAACTAGATGGAATTAAATGAAAGAATAGAAGAGTAAACCCTAGATTTGATGAATTGAAGCCTAAGCATCCAAGAAACCACCTCCAAGGAGTGTACAACTACTCTGCATGTCTCTCTTGCCAAAAGACTACTTTGAGAATTGCACTTGGTCTATTTATAGCGCATAGAAGTAACAGAATTTAAGCCCAAGCCCAGCATTCCACCGCTCAACACCTAATTTGACCGCTCAGCGGTTTGCCTCTAGGCAGCAGACCGCTCAGCGGTGTAGTCTGCTACTCAGCAGTTTGCCACCTAATCGTAGGACGCTCAGCGCTGCCGCTCAAGCGAGAAATAGTGGATTCCCTCACGAGACTGGCGCTCAGCGCTGGAATTAGTGTTGAGCGGTGAACTTGACTCTTCTTTTCTTCCTTTTTTTTCCTCTTTTCTTGAGTCTAAGTCCTCCCCACTTCACTTCCATCTTCAATTCTTATTAAAACCCTGCAAAACAATGCAAAAACAAGCATAATATGTCTAAAAACAACTTTTGACTTTCATATGACTCAACTAAGTGTTTTAGTTTATTCTAAGCTCATTCGAAGCCATAAAGGGTGTGTTTTGACATCAAATTCAAGTATAAAAATAACGGTTTTTAGACTGTTATCAGGCCCTCAGTGTAGGATGTCTCACATGGGTGCCTAGTTTCCCTCCTTGAGGCTTTGAGCGTTAGGTCCATGTACTGTAGAACACTTGTTTGCCCTTTCAGTGTCGCCAACCACTGAGCGTTGTACTTATGGGCCTGGGTCAAAATTCTGTTATTTTTATGTGTTAAAAATAGACCCAGACGACCTAGGGTATGTATCTTTTGACAGAGGAAGACGGAAAAACACCTTCTACATTCCTTGGAGGCGGCTTTTGGATGTTAAGGCTCCAATTAGCAATTCTAGGGTTTATTCTTTCATTCTTTCCATTAAATCCATATAGTTTCACCATGTCAATGGTGAACTAAACCCTTTGTTGTTGGGGAACGATGTAATCCTTTTGAAACTCTCTTATATCGAAATTCTTATTTTATTCATATACTTGTATTATCAATAGTTTGGGTTTTCTTCTCTGTACTTTAAAGCTTGCATTGTTTAACTCATTCAGTGTCATGATCTTTGATTTTGTTGATACGGAGACGTACAGGGAAATATAGAACTGAGAAGAATTCTCTTGATTATCAAATATTGCCTAGAGATAGGAATAGGACGATCAATTGCTTTAAGCTTCTGTTATTAATGCATTATAATTACTAGGGAGACTAGAGATAATAAACTAGTAATTAGGTAATAGGATCTCTTCGCCGAGAGATCGGGTTTAGAGTAAATTAGAAAGTTGCATGAACATTGATAATAAAGTTGAATTTAATAAGAATAGAAAATATAGGAAGGTGGATTAGGATGAAACCGTAAACCCCGACAACTCCATTCATTCATATCTTTATTTGCCAATTGATCAAGCTTTTGCTTTTGCATGTTTAATTTCGTTTTTGCATCACAACTTCAAATCATTATTCTTTCAAGTCTTATGCGATCAATTCAAATGAACGTTTAGGCCATAGAGTCCCTTGGGAAACGATATCTGGACTTATTATTCTATAATTACATGATAAGATCTGGTACACTTGCCAGGGTGTTAACAACAACCATGATTAATAATCAACCATGTTTGCACAATCACATACAAAACAGAGTAAACAAATGATATCACACAGTTCAAATACTTTGCATGTAACTCAACTAATCAACTATCAGCAATATATCAAGCAGATATGAAACAGAAAACATTCTCCCCTTTTCATAAAGCTTTCATAAACCTTCTCCCCCTTTGTGCATTGACAAAAAAAGAGTGTTATAGATATAATATGATGATAAACCAAACAGAGATGCATCAGTAAAAAATGTGCAATTTTATAAAAAGCATTGATGTTCCCCCTATCACATTTAATCACATGAAAATGATAACTCCACCTGAAATGCAGGCATGTGAAGAAATATGTTTAAGAATGCAATACTCCCCCTGTCATCATGCATAAATTTCTAAACCAGATCAGATGCACAATGCAGTACAGATAATCAGAGCATACAAACAATATAGCACAGAATTGTATCATAGTTAAGATATCAAGCAATTCTATAATGCAATGATACAAATTTCAACAATCTCACAATACTATCTCAACCAAGATATGCATAATCAATTTAGACTAGAGATAAATTGCAGATAATCAAAATAAGATAGTCAATCAACAAAAAAATAACCAAATTCCAAAAATGGAATTTATAACCCTGTTACGATCCAGTCGATTGAATTATTTTCTCAATCGAATACATTGCTTGCCAATGATGTTGGATTCCACTTGTAGTTTCCAAAGCAATTTTTTTCCTACAAAACCTTTCAAAGATCTTCTGTAGATAAAGAATTTTAGTTATGCAAGAAAAAGTAATCCATAAGTCAATATGTAAAGATGTGTAACAGTTTAAACAATCATAATTGACTTCTATCATATCATAGTCGAATCAATAATCACTCAGCACAAAAGATTTCAATCAAACAGATTAACATAGCTGAAATTGATTCAAACATAGATTCCATTTCCTTGTTAAAAGATATTACAATGATTAGGAACAGAACAAGGCACAAAATATAATGGCATACTAAGCCATTAACAAAAGATAAAAAAAGAGAAATACACTAGGATTTGCGAAACAGTTTTATATTCTCTTTCTCTTTTTATTAACAAAGTGTTGAAGGATCATATCACTTTCACTATCCTCAGTTTCTTCCCCTTCAGTACTCTCACTTTCACTTCTCTAGTTTGAAGTCTCTGGAGAACTTGTTTTCTCAGTCATTGATTCTTTATCACTTTCCTCTTTCTGTAAATTCTTTCTTTGCTTTTCCAGTAATTCTTTTATTTGCCTTAATTCTTTCAGAACAATCCTTTCAAACTCATTTCGTGCTCGATAATGATTGATTCCAGAAGATGATGCAACATTGTCATTTCTCACAGCTTCATTCTTATACGACCATCCTTCAGATGTTTTCACCATGTTCATCAGTTGAAGTGCAGCCTCGTCAATACGGCATGTTCTTTGATATTGTTCACTAGATTCTCCAATACATTCCACACCACAATGAATGAGAACTTTTGAAATGAAAACAGGGTAAGGCAGTTTTCCAGATTCAGATTTTGTTACTTTCAACATGTTATCAGATATAGTTGTTGACCAGTCTACTTGAATATTCTCTTTCAAGGCTTTCAGTAGCATGAAATCTTCCGTAGTAGCTTGAAGAATATATCAAACAGTAAGCATTAGAACATGTAACACAACAACAACATATGTGTGTTATTAAAGATGTGTTGTCATCACCAAAAAGCAGAGTGATATAGATTTTGTGTTGTCAATAATCTCAACAGTTTTGAGGAAGTTCTTGAGTTTAAGTCTTAGCTTGATCAAAGTCTTGAAGAAGGAGAAGCTTGGTTTTAGTGTGTCTAAAGGTTCAAGCGGTTGTATACCAAGTTGTTCAAGGTGGTGATCATTCCCTCGTGTGTCGAAGGAAGGTGTTTTCTGTGTTGAGATTGTTGACAACACAAACTCTATATCAAACTGGTTTTTGATGATGACAACTCAATGCTTAATAACAGTGCATATGTTTCAGTATTACATGTTCTTATTCTGTAAAGTTTGTCATATTTGTTGAACATGTTTTGATTGAATTACATTGTATGTTCCTATGCTTGATTAAGTGTTATATTTGTGGAACATGCTTGTATTGAAATGTGAGATAAAATGTTTTTAATCATTACACATTTCTGAAAGAAAAGATCACAAGCACCTTCTGAACTTATATGTGATGTGACAAAGTTCTAGTCCAGTCGAATACAGTGTTGATGGATTCGACTATGCTAAAATCTTTGTACAAATTTTGTGAACATGTGCTGTGTGAGATTTTGAGTTGAAAAGAATTTCAAAGTGATTTTTCATGTGTCAGTCGACATTGTGATATGCATATTCAAATGTGTTGTTGTTCTGTTTGAAATTATGTTAAGCCTACAAGCTCCAACGGCTATATTTTCAAAAGTTAGTTAAAACTGTTTGCCTTGGTCAACTGTAATAAATGAGTCTTAATTTTGTTGACTGAGGAGCCTTTATGTTGATTGTCTGTTATAACTGTTTTAATACAGTCAACTCCATTAGTAGACTATTCGA
Organism: Vigna radiata var. radiata; assembly: GCF_000741045.1. Taxonomy (NCBI): domain Eukaryota; kingdom Viridiplantae; phylum Streptophyta; class Magnoliopsida; order Fabales; family Fabaceae; genus Vigna; species Vigna radiata. Next base: position 157,030 of record NW_014542732.1, read on the forward strand.
TTATGAATCAATCTGATGAAACAAAAAACTATAAATAGACAGAACGTGAATTGTTCTGTGACTTTTGTGATTTAACATTTTCACTTTCTTGTTTTAGATTGAATTCGTTAGAAGCTCCAAGAATTCTCCAAGAAGACGGTGGTGATCTTGCTTGAGAGAAATTCAGAAGGAGAAGTCATCGTTCTCACTGTTTGATCAATATCCGCACAGAGAGGTGCTTCTGGGTTGATCTTGATAGGCTTGGCATCCTGCGAAAGACTGTTAGTTTTTGATTGAAGGCTTGGCAACCCGTGAAGTCTGTTGTGATAGGCTTGACATCCTATGAAGAGTGCTGGTGACACGTTGATGATTGTTCGACGTGGGTGCAAATTGCAGGAGAGGGGATTTTTGCTGCAATTCTGGTTTTGTGTGTGTTCTATAAATTTCTTGTTGTAAAAACCGCAACCATTATAATGCATTTGCTTCCTGGGTTGAAAGGACACTGGATGTAGGCATTGTTGGCCGAACCAGTATAAACACAGGGTTTGAATTTCCTGATCCCTACACTCTTTACTTTCCAGTCGACTATATCTGCTAGGCAATCAACTGTGTTTTTCCGCTGTATTATATTTTTAATAACTTGCATTTCAAGGAAAGATAAAAAGCTTTGAATTTTTCATACCAATATTGCGAAAAGATTTTAATTTTGAATCAACACCAATTCACCCTCCCTCTTGGTGTATAAAGAAGCCTACCTGTTTCATAACAATCTGTTCTAAATATTTCATTGTTCAACTTGTAACTTCAAAGTTATTTTTTAGTGAAAGGTTAATTACTCTTTTATAGTTATTAACAACTGAACTATAATCTTTTGATTCGAACCAGTATAAAAATTATATATGTACTTTTCTTTATCACTACATCTCCTGTCTTTACACTGTTCGAAGAAATTTCTAAAAGAAACCAAAAATTTTTAATAGAACCAATTCACCCCTCCCATCTTGGTTATGTGTTAGTTTACACGTTTTTAACATTTCGTTGTGCGATACCAATTCCTACAATTGGTATCAGAGCTTCCTTTGATAGTTTTTCAAATATTTCGAAAATGGCCAGACACAACCAAGTGTATGTTGAAGGTGCTTCCATCAACAGATCACCCTTTTTTACTGGTGATAATTATGTTTTCTGGAAAGTCAAAATGCATATTTTGTAGGGTCTGTTGACAGAGGCATATGGGAAACTGTTGAAAATGTTCCTATAATTCCTAATTGAATTGTTGATGATGTTGAACAAGAAAAGCCATATTTGTCTTGGACTGCTGAGGAAAATAAGAAAGCTGAATTTAATATTAAAGCTCGTAATATTATTTCTTCTTCTGTTGTGCTTGATGAATTTTATTGAATTTCAGTTTGTAACACTGCTCAAGAAATGTGGGAAGTACTTTGAGTTACTCACGAAGGTACAAATGTTGTCAAACGGGCAAGAATGAACACTTTAATCCAAGAGTATGAAATATTCATAATGCAGCCTGGAGAAACAATAACAGACATGCAAAAACGCTTTACCCATATTGTCAACCACCTCACAAGACTAGGTAAGACATTTGATAATGATGAACTTAATGTCAAAATTTTGAAATCTCTGGAAAGAACATGGCAACCCAAGGTGACAGCAATCTCTATGTCACAAAACTTATCCTCAATGTTAATGGCGTAATATTGTTTGGAAAACTCCGTGAGTACGAGCTTGAGCTCAATAGACTAACTATTGAAGAAGGTCAAAGAAAGAAGAAAACCTTGGCATTCAAAACTAAAGTGTCTAAAGGAAAGAGCTAAAGAGTAAATGATGACTCTAATGATGGTGAGCATATGAGTCTCATGATCAAAAGGTTAGCTAAGTTCATGAAGGCCAAGGGAAAGGACAAGTTCAAAACTAAAAAGAAAGAAAATCAAGGATCCTCCTCAAGCTAGAAATGCTATGGATGTGGAGAAAAAGGACATGTGAAGGCAGATTATCCTAAAACACAACGTATAATGTTACGCGTTCAACGTCCAACCACTGAATAGCCAACGTTAAAAATGTCCGGTGGCATTTTTGTAAATAAATGCAATCGTAGAACGCTGAAGCCTCATACAATTAGACGTTATATTATGGTAATTATTTAAAGCAGCACGTCATTCTCTTTCTTCTTTCTTTTAAACCACCAATAGTACGTCGAAATTTATAGGGGCTTCGACCTATTATTTGTCAGCCAGAAGCCAAAAAGTAACCCATTTTTAATTTTTCTTTCTTTTTTTCTTTTAAAACACATATAATACGTCAAAATTGTAGGGGCTTCGACGTATTATTTTTCAGCCATAAGCAAAAGAGTTATGCCTTTTCAATTATTTTTTCTTTTAAACCACCAATAATAAGTTGAATTTTGTAGGGGCTTCAACGTATTATTTGTCAACCCAAAGTTTCCCCTTTTTAATTTGAGTGGGAAAATGAAAATTCATTCACTTTATCTTAGTGTTTGAGACCTTCTTCTCTTCTCAAACTTTTCTCGAACGAAGTTTGATGACCATCACATGCAATCTTTCTTTCATTTGATACAAATGCATGTTAATTAACTACTTTATGTATGATTTTCGTTTGTTTTGACCGATTATTTTCGTGTTCTTGTCCTTCATAGGCGCATTCTGCTTTCTCTCTCACTAGTGAAAACACTTTATTCCGACGAACCCACCTTTTGAAGGTTAGTTTTCATTTTCGTTTTCATTTTGAAGAACTTATTTGTTGAACTTGTTTGTTGTTTTTTATTTTTGAACTTGTTTATTGTTGTTATTTTGTTGAATTTATTTATTGTTGTTGTTTGATTGAACTTGTTTGTTGTTATTTGGTTAAACTTGTTTGTTTTTTGTTATTGTTGTTTGTTTTTGATACTACAGTACACGTTCATAGTTCATGCTTTACAAAATACCAAAAACTGAAATTTGTTGTTTTTCTGCTTTTTAAATCTCTTAGAGTTGTAAAAAAGATCACAATTAATTAAAAAAAAATTGCTTAACGTTGAATATTGACAAAATTCGACGTCAATTTAACGTCTCCCGATATGACGTCGACCTCGAATTCGATGTGAAAAGCCAAAAAACAATGACGTTATACAGTATTTTTGTACTACTGGAAACAGAAAGAGTGAGGAAAAGAAGGAAGAGATTTCACAAAAAGAAGAAGGCATATATTGCTTGGGAAGAAAATGGCTCAAGTTCATCTAGTTCAAGCGACTTCGATGAAGAAGCAAACTTGTGCTTAATGACAAATATTGATGACACTACAAGGCAAGTAGGTTGTTCTAGCTTTGAAACTAGTGAGATTGACTTGCAAAAAGTTTTTCTTGAATTATTAAATAAATCCGAGAAATTGGATGCTGCACATAAGAAATTAGAAAGTGAATTCCATTATTTGCAAGAGGACAAGAATAAGTAGCTCGTGGAGATTTGAAGAAGAAGCCTTATTCTTAATAAAGAAGAAGTAGATGTAATTTTCATTTTTTAAATTAAATAATATGTCATGTGTCTCAAATGAAATGTTTATATAGAATATCATTTATCACTTTAAAAAATAGCTAATGTTCTTAGTAATGGAAAACTGATTTTAATAATTTTTTGAAAAAAAAAAACGAGTTTTTAAAAAGAAAACTAAAATCAAAATCGTTTAATAATTTAAAGATAAAAAATAGAATTAATTCAAATATATTTTCGACTGCGAGATGACGAAATTTATTAAGGAAATTCTAAAAATAAATTAGTTATGGACTTAAAGAATTTTGAAATATAAAAAGAGGAAGTAAAAACCAAATATTCTTAAAACTCTTATAATTCCTAATTTATTAATATTGACTACATATCATGTTATGATAAATATATAATCTTTAGTTACGTTTAGACGAAGTCAATAAAATGGTATAATTTATGAAAAATTGACATCAACTTAATAACAATATGCCATTTGACCTATTACAAGATAATGAAATCCTAATTGATTATAAGACATACAAATCAAAGAAACCATTTTCTACTCTCCCTATCCGAAGATAGAATCTTGTCCTATCAATTAACAAGTGTATTGGAGTGAATAAGATAATACAACTAATTATTCATAATCATTGCTTATTTTTCTACATTTCTATACTTGTATTTTATGGGTTGAGGTATTATTCCCCTCCTCTTCATAATATGACATAATGTGTTTAAATATTCGTTTGACATTTTATAAAGAATTAACCCATTCAACAATAAATTAAATAATATTATTTTTAACTCAAATACAAATACCCAATATGATATTTATTAAGAGTGCTACTCAATTTCACGTAATATTCTTAGTTCCATAAAAATGATAGTTTTTTAAATTATTGTTAACTATATTTATTTACATTTTTTTAGTAACTATACTATTATTAATGTATACGACTTACTCGTTTGACGATTATTTATACTTAAATCCATAAAATATTACTACTTTTTTTATAGTTTATTGATATTTAATTCACGAAATCTGACATTTTCTCCTTGTAAGTCTGTAGGAAAAGAGCCATGAAAGTTGTTTGGGTTGAATTAGTTAGTTAATTAATCTTCAAGACACCAACACGACAGCAACAACTTTTGAATTATTTTAGGTTCTTGTCCTCCAACAAATTCATGAGGAGCCAACCACAGGAATAGTCTACACACGTTTATCCTTTTTCTTTTAGTATTGGTATTAACGTCATGTAATGAATCTTGAGTTCATGAATTGCGACTCTTCTCGTGTTTATACTATGTGTGGACCTGCCTTGTGATGCGAAAAATCAACATTGTGTTTTGTCCCATCTCAGATTAATTATTATAACCACGCATTCATTTCATTTTAATGGGACGGATTGACTCAATCTTTAATTTTTAGAATTTTCAACTATTTTTCTTTATATTTTTGTTTTAAGAAAATTGAGGTTGATTTCCACACATAAAAATTAATTAAAGTTAAATGACACTTTTTTTAAAAAAAAAAGTCATTGAATTTGTTCCCCATTTCAATACCCCTCCCACCAACATCTCTTCTCAAATAATATTTTTTTTTCTTTATTTTTTTTTTTCTACATCACAACATCCATTATTTAATACTTATGCTAATTACAAATAAACTAATGGAGGAATGGGTTGAATTTGATAGGGGTTTTACGAACTCTTTACTCTGTCTGTTTAAAAAATATTGGTTAGATATATAGGATTGAGTTTATATATTTTCTTCATGTTAAATTTAATTCAACCTAACTCCTTGGTTAGATTATGAATAAACAAAAGGGTTAGATCCGGTATAGGTATTACCTACTTGTTATTTATATAATTTTTTTTTAAAAAATATCATTTTGTTACATTTGAAGTATTTGTGAAAAAATGTTAGCGGATTTTTTTTATACCCACAAATAGATACATGCAAATATATATATATATATATATATATATATATATATATATATATATATATATATATATAAGGAGAGTGAGAGAGAGAGAGTGAGAGAGAGAGTGAGAGACAGAGAGAGAGAAGAGAGAGAGAGAGAGAGAAGAGATTGCTAATTTAAGTAAGGGTTTTTTTAGTTGGTATATTTTAGTAAAATGTATCAAGTTTAAGATTACAAATATGTCTCTGTTAAAAAAACTAACTGTAAATCCAAGGATATACACGTTGACAAAAAGATGATAAAGAAATACCTTTTATTTTTTTATTTTAAATTAAATTTTAAAATTATTAAAATATCTTTGAATTAGTTAGTTTTTTTTTAACAAAGACTTATGGGGTTGCTCCCTCCACTACCACATTTCCTCCTTTTACCTCTCCAACTTTTTACAATTTTTTTTAATTACAAAAATAACCCTTTTTACCTTTTTCTTTTACTTTTACCCTTATTTAATTAAGAAACCCTAAGTTTCCATTTCAGCAGCCTCACCTCTCCTTACAAACTTTACATCCGTTTCAGTTCACCTCTCCTTCCAAACTCCACATCCGTTTCACTTCTCCTCTCTTTCTCTCAAATTCTCACCCCCAAACACTACATTCGTTTCAATTCCTATCTTCCCCTTGTGGCTTTTCGTTTCTTCTTTTCTTGCTTTGTATGATGTTCATAAGCTTTTTTTTTTTTGTAAATGCATGTTGTACTGTCCTAGGTTAGATCGACCGTCCAAAGGAATAATCATGAGTGTTAGCGTTACAACGATCGGTCATTCAGTGTGATTAGTCAAATCAGGTAATCATTAATGGCTACTTAATACATTTAATGACTGTATCGAAGACAAATATATTGCACTTATTGGTGATTAGTTGATTACATTGCACAAAGAGATACCGTATTAATGAATAATTAAGGGGTTGAAGGATGGGGCGGCCTATAAATACAAGGTTAAATGTCCAAGTAAAGATATATTATTCCCAATTATTATCATATTACACTAAAGCAATATCGCTGACTTGAGCGTCGGAGTGTCTTTTATCGGTACTCTCCCCCTCGACTCGTACTTGAAGAATTAGGAGCAGGAAGATCATAAGTCGGAAGACAAAGAGAGTAATAGAAGAAAGGTATGTTTCCAGGCCCTACAAAATATCCCCGAAACATTTTGGCACCCACCGTGGGGCCGAGGGGCATTCCAATGAAACCATGAGGAACCAGACGCGCCCTCGGTCTCGACATCCCTACTTCGGATTAATACTAGGTTTTGCAACAAGAGCCAAAAAATTTATTATAATTTATAAGTTATAATTTGAATTTTGTTTAACTCATATTTTTGTGAGTACAACTATCAGGTTCTAATGATATCTCACTATAAAAATAAATATTTTATTTAACTCTTATTTTTGCGAGTAAAACTATTATCTACAGGAAGGTTCAAACCAACATTCAACCTTATTAGGTTCTAATTTCATCTCATTATAAAAATAAAATATTGAATATTTTATTTAACCCATAATTTTGTAAAAATATCCTGCACAGAAAGGTTCAGACCAACGTTCAACCTTATCATGTTCTAATTTCATCTCATTATAAAAATAAAATATTGAATATTTTATTTAATCCATATTTTTGTAAAAATATCCTGCACAGGAAGGTTCAGACCAACATTTAACCTTATCAGGTTCTAACGTTATAAAATTAAATATATATTTTATTTAACTCATGTTCTCTGTGAGTAAAAATATTCTCCATAGGAACCTTCAGTCCTCTGTTCAACCTTGATAGGTTCCACTTTTCATTATAATTTATAAATTATAATATATTTGCTTACCTCATATTTTTTGTGAGTAAAAATATTTTGCACAAGAACCTTCAGTCCTATGTTCAACCTTGACAGGTTCCACTTTTCATTATAATTTATAAATTATAATATATTTGTTTACCTCATATTTTTTTGTGAGTAAAAATATTCTACACAGGAACATTCAGTCCTATGTTCAACCTTGACAGGTTCCACTTTTCATTAAAATTTATAAATTATAATATATTTGTTTGCATCATATTTTTTGTGAGTAAAAATATTCTGCACAGGAACCTTTAGTCCTATGTTCAACCTTGACAGGTTCCACTTTTCATTATAATTTATAAAATAGGTTTAATAGGTTCGAAGGTCCCTATTTGTACAGTTTTACGTCAATTAGGTCCTTGTATTTTAAAATAGTTCAATTTAGTCCCTATTTATGAAAAATTGAAACAAAAAAGTCCTTGCCGTTAAATTCTTTAAACAGCGTCAAAATTATGGAATGGTAGCTAGGTGATCTAGCATTTGAGAATTACGTGGCACATAAACTTTAATTGGTGGACTACTCAAATTATTTTTTTACTTTCTCTAACGCCGCGTCAACACGACCCTTATGTGTTTAACTGGGGACGACGGAGGAAACGACCTCCGAAAGAACCTCCTTGGCGTGGAGGTTGCGCTCCTGCTTCGTCCCGTCGGTGTTGGAGACTTTTTCAGAAAGCGCGCAGGCTCGACTGTAGAACGGGAAGAACGAAGACGGATTCCCGGCGACAACGTCATCTTTCCGGCGATGGTTCTCGGTTGCGGCGGGACTAAGTGGGGCTTTTGGGATTTGCGTAAGGGTTTGCCTTTTGTGGCTTCGATGTGCAAACTCCCATCACTGAAAGATCACGAAAGCTGAGAGCTACTCAATCATTGGTCACGCCATTGCAGAAAAGCTTCCTCTAGGTCTTGGTGTTTTCTGCGAAAGATTCAAACTTTGCAGAAGGTTTTAAACTTGCGATTTTGGTTTTTGTTTCTAGGTTCTTTGATTTTTTTTGCATGTTTCAGAATCTCTAGAGGAAGGGAATGGACGAATTTTGTTCGCGCTTCTGGGGTTTTGGTGTGCTTCTCAAACTAGAGCTACACCAGAGTATATAAGGAGGGATGAGTTGCTGAGGTAAAGCTCTAATTTTGATTCAAGAATGTTCCTATTTTAGCTTAACGATTAATGTGTATGCACAGACTTCTGATATGAAAAAATGGGATGTGATTAGTTTTTTGTTTTTGTTTTAGAGTTGATGTTGTTGGGATTTATTTCTCTGTTGCAGATTGTAACACAAAATGGGATCATCAAAATCTGTGTTCCTGAGGGTTGGACTCACCATATGCTTCCTTGCAGTCTTAAGGATAAAGAAGAGAAAGAATCAACAAAACTCACAGAACATTTTCAGAATTTTTTCTCTATCAGTCATATTCCTGCCACTGTTAGGAACCTTTTAGCTGATAATGAGGATCACCAACCAACAGCTGCTGAAAAACTTGGACACTATGCTAGGATAAATTATCATGCTAAGTTTTTTCTGGCATTTCTAGGTTGCGCAATGGTGGAATGAATTGGATGATGATAGAGGTTGGGTTCAATTCGCGGTGGTGAGGTAATGGTCGGCGAGGATGGTTGCGCCAGTCTGGTGGAAAATGGCGTTTTCGTAGTGGCTGCTGGTTTCTGCTTGATGAAGGTGTGTGATGGTGGTTCTATGATGGCGGCTTGGGTGTTGATAATGCGTTAGAGAGGATGGCTGCCGACGAGGATGGCGGTGCAGTGACAGTGCTGCGACGGCTAGGGTTTCTTGGGGAGAAATCTGGTTTGTGTGGAGATGATGACGACGACGTGTCAGGGGGTGGTGATGTGGCAGAGACTTTTTCTAATTTTTTTTAAATTAAAAACTTATTTAAGTCCACTTCAGATAACAATTTTGACGCCGTCAATAAAATTTAACGGTAGACCCCATATTGCTTTAATTTTTCATAAATAGGGACTAAATTGAACTACTTCAAAATACAGGGACCTAATTGACACAAAATTACATAAATAGGGACTTTCGAACCTATTAAACCTATAAAATATAATATATTTGTTTACCTCATATTTTTGTGAGTAAAAATATTAGGTACAGAAACCTTTAGTCCTATGTTCAACCTTGACAGGTTCCACTTTTCATTATAATTTATAAAATTATAATATATTTGTTCACCTCATATTTTGTGAGTAAAAATATTCTCCACAGGAAGGTTCGGTCTAACGTTCAACCTTATCAGGTTCCACTTTTTATTATAATTTATAAATTATAATATATTTGTTTACATCATATTTTTATGAGTAAAAATATTCTCCACAGAAAGATTAAGTCTTGCGTTCAACCTTCAGGTTCCACTTCTCATTATAATTTATAAATTATAATATATTTCTTTAACTCATATTTTTGTGAATAAAAATATCATGTGCAGGAAGGTTCAAACAAACGTTCAACCTTATCAAGTTCTAATGTCATCTTATTGTAAAAGTAAAATTTTGAATACTTCATTTAATGTACATTTTCGTGAGAGACCAACGTTCAACTGAGGATCGAAGACCGAATGGACTCGCTTGTCTAGTCATTTGGCTTCATATGCTAAATTGTTTTAATATTAATTTTATTAGCTACATTTTTCTGATCATTCGAATTCAAATTGTTGTTTTCTCTTCAGTGCAGATGATAGACCCTACGCATTGACCACTCGGCCAACCACAACAAACAACTTTGTAAGCGAAGAGCCTTATGAGGCTAATCGCCGCTCTGTAACAACCAACTTACCCAGCGAAGAGCCTATTGAGGCTAATCACCGCTCGGTAACAACCAAGTTACCCAGCGAAGAGCCTATTGAGACTAATCGCCGCTCGGTAACAACCAAGTTACCTACCGAAGAGCCTATTGAGGCTAATCGCCGCTGGGTAACAACCAAGTTACCCAACGAAGAGCCTATTGAGGCTAATCGCCGCTCGGTAACAACCAAGTTACCCAGTGAAGACCCTATTGAGTCTAATCGCCACACGGTAACAATCAAGTTACCCAGCAAAGAGCCTTATGACGCTAATCGTTGCTCGGTAACAACCAAGTTACCCAGCGAAGAGCCTATTGAGGCTAATCGCCGCTCGATAGCAATCAAGTTACCCAGCGAAGAACCTTATGAGGTTAATCGCCGCTCGGTAACGACCAGGTTACCCAGCAAAGAGCCTTATGAGGCTAATCGCCGCTAGGTAACAACCAAGTTACCCAGCGAAGAGCCTTATGAGGCTAATCGTCGCTCGGTAACAACCAAGTTACCCATTGAAGAGCCTATTGAGGCTGATCATCGTTAGGTAAAAACCAGGTTACCTCTTGAAGAGCCTTGTAGGCTAACCGCCGCTAGGTAATAACCATGTTACCTCGTGAAGAGCCTTGTAGGCTGATCGGCGCTCGGTAACAACCAGGTTACTTTTTGAAGAACCTTAGAGGCTGATGACCGCTCGGTAATCCGAACGCAAGGTTACCTTAAGGGCAGAAGACCGCTTATACCATGATTTCGTGCTCACCCAAAAATCAAACCCCTTCGCACTTGCGATATAGCTGCTCAGGGCTTGGGGGGCTTAATGTACTGTCCTAGGTTAGCGTTACAACTATTAGCCATTCAGTGTGATTAGTCAGATCAGGTAATCATTAATGGCTACGTAATACATTTAATGATTGTATAGAAGACAAATATATTGCACTTATTGGTGATTAGCTGATTACATTGCATTGCATTGATGGGTGGTGAGGCCCCATATTGACTATCATGAAGTCCTTTCTTTTAGTTGAGATATTCATAGGTTTTTGCTCGATTTATTCTTTTATGAATCGCTTAAAAAAAAAGTTCATCAAAATTCAAGATCTAATAAATCGAATAATTGAAAATTACTCTTCAATTTAACGAATTTGTGACTGCCGAATATTAAACTGATTGATTAATTTTTTATACCGTATTCCATCTTTCTTTGACAAATAAGACAGTAATCTTTGCCGTTTTCCCAAAATTTTACGTAAACCTCTTTGGGATGAATAGTCTTTTCGGTGCAATTCAAAATGTGAAGTAAGTCTTCGTATTTGATACCGTATTAATGAATAATTAAGGGGTTGAACGATGGAGCTGCCTATAAATACAAGGTTAAATGTTCAGGTAAAGATATCTTATTCCCAATTATTATCATATTACACTAAAGCAGTATCGCTGACTTGAACGTCGGAGTGCCTTTTGTAGGTACTTTCCCCCTCGGCTCGTACTTGAAGAATTAGGAGCAGGAAGATCATATGTAAGAAGACAAAGAGAGTAATAGAAGAAATGTATGTTTTCTGGCCCTACAAAATATCCTTGAAACACATGTAAAGGTTGGTACTGTGTTTTTTGCTATCTCTGTGTGCGTGTGTTCAGAGGAAGTAGAGGACATTTTGTGTGTGTGTGTGTACATAAGAGGAAGAAGACATCCAAACCTGAACGGATGCCGCATATCCGTTTCACCTTGAGGACCGAGGAACCCAACAAATCCTACATTCAAAGGCCTATAAAAAGAGGTTAGGGGTATGGATTCTTCCATTTGTTAGAAGATGATGACAGTTATCAATTAAACCAAGGAGTTCGAGAGAACTCATTCAAGGAGGGCTATCTTATGTATCGGTTTGATTGATACCTGTATAAAGATTTATGTTAATGGAATGTAAACCTCCAGCGACCTTTTTGGTGGGATGCTAGGATGTTACTTACCAATACTGACACATAAGAGTTATTAAATTTGAAAAAGAAACTTGTGAGTACTGGTCATCCGCACTGAAGCATTGAAATGTTTATGGAGAATTTGATTTGACAAATCAACGTATGCAGCACGTAGTTTAATGAAAGACTTAAGTGACAATATAATTGTTGAAGATTTTTCTATTTTTTGTATCATGTATGGATAAACAACTGTCAATTGTAAGTTGAAAACTCGTCCATTTGGCAACTAGGCGCCGCAGTAGTTAAGTATCAAAAGATGAAAAATATGGTTCCACGCAAAAATTAATTGTACAAAGATGAGAAATACAGAGCAACATATATATATATATATATATATATATATATATATATATATATATCACTATCACATTAAAAAAATAAAACCCTCCTATTCTCTTGATGAACAAAACCTCAACAATAAGTTGTTACATGATAGATAAAAAGAAAAGAACAACAAGAAGCAATGCAAACCACTAACTCTCTTAGAGATAAAAAGTTAACACATGATCGCTTGATTTATTTATTTTCATAAAAAAAAAAAAATAATAAATAGAAACTAAGGTTTCGAAGTTTATGTTGATTATTAGTAGCTTATAACCTTATTATTGAAACAATTAGAAAATCCATAAATATGATGCTCTTTAAGAAGTTAAAATTTAGCTTTATAATATACTGATATCTGTAGTTGGCTTTTATTTTCCTTGCATAAAAAAGAATAATGTGCATACCTCCTGCCATTGCAGTTTTGTAATCTCAACACAGATACATCTTTGTTTTCTAAACCTTAATTCACTCAAACTCGATGGTGTGTTTTCTGAATAGAGGAGTAGGCTTAGTTATCAAAACTGAGAGTAACCCATTCCCTTTATATGAAGTTTAGCCATCACAGGTTCAAAAGTAATGGGTTGGGTTTTACCTTTAAACAATATAATAACTGCTCCATAACCTCTATGCAGTTAAAAAGGATAAATATAATTGGCTTAATGGACTACTTTATGTTCCTTAAAAATAGAAACTTAAAATGCTATAATATTTATTCTATAATTAAAATAAATGCTAACATTCTCTCACTTGGTCCATTATCCAATTATTAACCACAACAAGTGACAGAATATATACGAGTCATGGCGATAAGTCCTCTAATAGTGAGTGTTATCTTCCATGTACCACAATATATATTTCTCTCAGCATTAGCTCTCAACTTAATGCATAAACCATATGTTTATGCTAGATCAAACTTAAATGATATCCTCTCAAAATAAATGTGCACAAAAACATATGAGAAGAACATCAAACTGAATAAGAGTTTCATTGAAAATAAAAAATATACTGATAATGAAATTACATCATGGAACCAAGTCCCATTTTCACTACATGATCCTTAAATTCTTTAGTGACATGCCTTTAGTTAAAGGATTAGAAATCATCAACTCAGTGCTTATGTGTTCAATGACCACTTTCTTTTCCTTAACATGTTCTCTGATGGCTAAGTATTTGATGTCAATGTACTTACTTCGACATCCACTTTTATTGTTCTTAGCCATAAACACCATAGTAGAGTTGTCATAGTACAATCTTAATGGCCTAGAAATAGAGTCCACAACTCTAAGCCCAATAATGAAACTCTTCAACCACACACCACGCGAGGTAGTCCCAAAACAAGAAACAAATTACCTTCTTGAAGATATCTAATTACCTTCTTTACAGCTTTCTAGTGGTCAACACCTGGATTACTCTGATATCTTCCCAAAACTCCAACAACATATGCAATGTCAAGTCTAGTGCAAACCTGTGCATACATAAGGCTTCCAATAGCTGAAGTATATGAAATATTCTTCATGTGTTCCCGCTTTCGGATATTGATTCAAATTGATTTTATCACCCTTCATGATAGGAGCTACACTTGGTGAACAATTCTTCATGTTAAACCTCTCTAAAACTTTGTTGATATAGGTCTCCTGAGACAAACTCAAAATGCCTCGAGATCTTTCCCTATGGATCTTAATGCTAATGACATAAGATGCCTCTCCCATATCCTTCATGTCAAAGTTCTTTGAGAGAAATTGTTTCACTTCATATAGCAAACCCTTATCGTTGGTTACAAGCAAAATATCATCCACATATAAAACAAGGAAACAAATCTTACTCCCACTGACCTTTTGGTATATACATTGATCCATGGCATTTTCTTCAAAACTGAATGAAGTGATAACATCATGAAATTTTAGATACCATTGGCGGGAGGTTTGTTTTAATCCATAGATGGATTTATTAAGCTTGCAAACTAAATGCTTATTGTCTTTAGAAGAGAATCTTTCAGGTTGCTTCATGTAAATCTCTTCTTCTAGATTACCATTAAGGAATGATGTTTTCACATCCATTTGATGTAACTCAAAATCAAAATGAGCTACTAATGCCATAATTACTCAGAAGGAATCTTTCTTAGATACAGGAGAAAAATTCTCTGTGTAGTCAATTCCTTCTCTCTAAGTGAACCCTGTGGCAACAAGTCTTGCCTTATGTCTCTCAATGTTGCCTTTTGAGTCTTTCTTGGTTTTAAAGACCCATCTACATTGTTGACTCTCTGGCACGTGTACCAAATCGTTCAAGTAATATAATCGGTAAAGCCCGATATCGTTCTTCCCAAGAGACTCGTAAGGCCTTATCGTTCGTGTGAATCAAAATCGTAAGACTTGTAGAAAAAGATTAATTGTTGTGGATGCAAAGACAGAAAATAAACATGCAATGTATTTGATTTTAATTGACGAAAAGGACTATGGATGAATGGAGTTGTTGGGGGTTGACAATTTCATCTTATCTGCTCCCTCTTATCTACTCCTCTTGTTTAATGTCCTTGATTATCTAATTGTTATGCAAATTTTCTTGGCCTACCCTTAACCCGATCCCACGGCGAAAAGATCCTATTACTAATTACCGGCTTGCTATCCCTAGCCTCCCCTAGCAATTAGCAATGCATTACCGAACAGAAGCAAAAACAATTGATAATCCTACCTCCATATCCCTAGGTGGTATTGCTTAATCAAGGAATTTCCCACCAGTTCATGACAGTACTGTACGTTACCGTATCAATAGAGACAAACAACAGTTATCGAATGAGTTAAATGATAAAAGCTTTAAGCGTAGATCAGAACCCAACAATTGATAATCAAAGCATATGAAGAATCATAAATAAACAAGAGTTTCAATAAAAGAGAGTTTCAAAAGATTACATTGTTTCCCCCAACAACAAAAGGGTTTAGTTCACCATTGTCATGGTGAACCTAGATGAAAAATAATGGAAGAATGGAAGAGCAAACCCTAGATAAGATGAAAAGGAGCCTAAGCATCCAAGAAATCCTCTCTAGAGAGTGAAAATTAGGTCTGGTCGCCCTCTTCTGTCAAAAGAATGAGAATAAAATCGTAACAGGGCTATTTATAGCTGAGGAGCGTCACAGGAAACAGACCCAGACACTTATGCCGCCCGACGGTTTGCTCCTAATCGCGCCACCACCCGGCGGTTTACCTCTTATCGCAAATCCATCCAGCGTCCACGCCAGGTGCCTCCTCCTCGCACTGGACCGCCCAACGATGAATTTTGTCGCCGGGCGGTTCCTAGACTCTTCTTTTCTTCAATTTTCTTCCTCTGTCTTGAGTCTAAGACCTCCATCTTCAATCCCCATCTTCACTTTCATCAAAATAGCTTCAAAACAATGCAAAACAAGCATAATATCGCTAAAAACAGCTTTTGACTCTTGACTGACTCATTTATTGGGTTTTACTTGATTCTAAGATCATTCTAAGTCTTAAAGGGTGTAATTTGGTCTAAAATGACATATGAAAATAACTGTTTTTCAACCTTTATCACAACCCCAAACTTATAACTTTGCTTGTCCTCAAGCAAACAAAACAAAACAGCAAACAAAACAAAACTTGGCTTTCTACTATTTCATCCAATGGTTCAACATTCCTAAAGTACATGACAAGAACTACTCAACTACAGATCTTCAGTGAAATCAAATCAAGAGATGCATACATACTTCCAATTCAGTTCAGTTCACAAGTTATTCAACAGATGTTATACATTATGAATGATCAATCCACTAAGCAAAGATGCAATCATGAAATTTAGCAATTCTCACCAGGCAAGTGTTTCACTCAATCACTCAAGTGTTTAGGGTAACACTCCAACACTCTATCATTCACAAGTCACATGAAACAAAATTGCCATTCATCTAAAACAACCAAAATTCTTACATGCAAATGCCATTAAAAGGACTTTTCCAAGGCTTGTAATGAGGCTGGGCTGACAAGAAGAATTGGTTTTTCTGGAAAGCAAAGTCTTTGAGTTAAGAGAGCTATCATAGTATTCAACCTTTAAGCACAACTCTCTTCTCACCAATCTCACTCATTCCCAAGTTTTTTTCTTTTCTTTTGCATTGAGCCCATCTTCATGCTTTTTCTTCTTATCTTTTCTTTTTCTCATGTATTTTTCTTCAACAACTTTTGAGCTCAATGCTTTTCAATTGCCTTTCAATTTCCCCCATGCAACCCCAAACTTGAACCTTTTCATCACATACAAGTAATCTCATCCCAAATCAAGGTAAGGAATTTCAAGACAAGGGTTCACATCCTGTTTACGGCTAAGATTCAAAACAGGTATAATATTTTCAAGCACTTTGGGTGAAAATTTGGCTAGAGAAGGGTTTTCAAAAATGGCCTTGATCATATGACATTCACATGTAATTCAATCAATCATCCAGATTAAGGCAATATCATTCATGCTTTCCAGTGAACAATACATACAGCAATGAAAACTCTTGAGCTCAATACCTCACACAACATGCTTTCTCACACAATATTCATTCATACACCCTGCCTAGCATCATAACCACAATCATAATTCATCACCCATCTGTTTCACAGAACATTAACATGCAATGCAGCTCAATTATCATCCACATCAAATCATCATCAAATAGGCTCATCATTCAAATTATTCAGTCAAACATCTTCAGAAAAAGTATTCAAGCCAAGCATACACACGAAAAATAAAATTCAACCTATTCTAAAAATTTAAATGCAAACGTAAAAAAGAGAATCTAGGTTGCCTCCTAGTAGCGCTTGTTTAACGTCACGAGCCTGACCCAAACCTGTTTAGCACTTGTCAGTAAGTGAAAATCCTTCCAACACCTATCAGTAGGTGTACCTTCCTATGTTCTTCAGTAATTCCATAAAATTTAGCATCCCCAGTAGATGCCACCCAAAAATTGTTCCAAAAATTCAAAAATTTACAAGTTCAACAAAAACATAAAAACTAAAACCAATATTTACACAAAATATAATTGTCCCAGCAACGTCACGTGTTATCCTTCTTGTTGGTGTCTCTAGTACACCGGATCTTCAGTTTTTTTCTACCCACTTGCTTGACTTGTCCACCGTATGGTGTCTCAATCTCTACCATCCATTTCTCCTTTAGCTCTTTTAATACCCACTCCCTCTTCTTATATTTCACTTTAATGCCTGGTTGGAATGGGTCTTCCTTTAGTTTGGGATGGATGAATCTTCCTTCTTGATTCACAGATACCTGCAAAATACTACATTTGTCTGTATAGGCAATACCTGATGTGCTATCTTCAGATGCAGCTTCTCTCTCAGGCTTCTTATGTTCGACTCTCCTTATTACTCTGACCTCTTCCTCCTCATTGCCGGTATAGAGAAGCAAATATTCCTCATCTCTCATCACTATCCTTTTATCATGAACACTAATAAGCATCTTGGACGTTTCCATGAAAGGTCTTCCCAAAATCACAGGAATCACTTCATCATTTTCCACATCCATGACAATGAAATCAACTAAGAACTCAAGCTGCTCCACTCGCATAATAACATCCTCCACCATACCAAGTGATTTTGCCATGGATCCATCTGCTACCGTCACAATAACACTAGATGGTTTCAGCACTAGTCCTCTGAACATTGTTAAGAAATGTTGGGTAACATATTAATGCTAGCTCCAGAATCTATCATGGCTTCCCCTACATCACACTCATTCAGAACACATGAGATTGTTAAACATCCTCGATCTTCTACCTTAGGTGGATGCTTCATCTTTTGAGGTTGAACTACAAACTCCTCTTCTTCTTCAGTGAATTCAACTTCCTCTTCCTTTTTTGGCTCAATAACATCTTCTTTAGGATCCTCTTCTTCATCAGTGAGTTCAATTTCATCTTCATTGCTTCCTTTCTCATTGACTTCATTAGCGCTCATCATCTCCTCATCTCCTTTTTCATTGTTTTCAAAATCAATTGGCTCCCCTTCTGCCTTCCTTTTATGGCTTGTAAGAATAGTTTTGCACTTATCCTTAGGGTTAACATCAATATTAGCCCTAAACTGATTCTTCTTGGTGGTTTCTATCTTTTTAGACAGTTGGCCAATCTACGACTCCAATGATCTTAAGCTGGCCTGGTTACTATTTAGTTGAGACTCATAGACTTTAAAAAAATTGTCAAATCTATCACTGAGGTCTCTGACTGTCTCTGTCAAGCTGCTCACTAGCTACCATAAAAGTGATGGTTGCTGCTGCCGAAAGCCTCCTACAAGTCTAGAAGAATTATTCTGATTTTTCCCTACACTAGGGTGATTCTTCCAACCTTTGCTGGAACTGACTTGGTTGAAAGTACCTTGCTTGTACTGAAACTGGGCTCCCATGTAGTTAACATCCTACTGCAACTCCTCAGGGAAGGCACATTGACCATTGATATGGTCACCACCACATAAATTACAAAGTTGTTGAGATTGAGAAACATTCCTTACACCCATTGGAAACTCAGTAAGAATTTTTGTTAGCTTGTCCAATTTCTGGGTCAGGAGATGATTTTGAGCCGTCATTGCATCATTAGCAGGGAGATGCAAGAGTCCTCCTTTTTGCGCGCCTCTCTCACTATGTACCACCTCACTCATAGCCATGCTCTCGATCAATTCATAAGCCTCACCTTCAGTCTTGGTATTTATGCTGCCTCCAGCTGAAGCATCTAACATCATTTTAGACTGAGTATGTAGGCCTCCAAGGAAGGCCAGTAAGTATGAAGTCTTGTCAAGTCCATGGACAGGGGTCTTTCTTAACAAGCCTTTAAATCTGTCCCACGCTTGACCCAGAGTTTCCTCCATTCCTTGTTTTAACGAAGAGATCTCACGCTTCCCTTGATTAATTTTGGTTGGCGGGAAGAATTTGTTCAAAAATTTTGTTGCCAACGCATTCCAGTTTCTGAATGTGCCTTCCGAGAATGAATGCAACCATGCTTTGGCGTTTCCTCCAAGAAAGAAAGGAAACATACTGAGTCTAACCCTGTCATCAGAGACTCCATTTATCTTCACGGTGTTGCAAATCTCGCTGAAAGTGGTTAAATGATCATATGGATTTTCATTTAACATTCCGTGAAACTGATTACTCTGAACAAGTTGGATAAGAGCAGGGTTCATAACCATATTGGTTGCATTGTCTGCAGGCAAAGCTATGTTGTTAAAGTTCATAAGACCAACCATGTTGGATGCGTCCCCAAGTGTACGCCTAGGAGGAGGTTGGTCCGTCATCTCCTCAATATTTTGTGCAGAGGTCTCAAATGAAGAGTGCAAAAGTTCTTCAGGAGAAGGAAAGTTTTCACTTGCAGGGCGTCTAACTTTCCTCCTTCTCCTGTCTGAGAGTCCTTCCAAGAGAGGTTGCTGGTCTTTTCTGCTTCTAGTGTGTATTGTTTCCTGCATACACAAGAAACACACCCTAAAAGCACTTTTACAGAAAATAAAACAAAACAGAATAAAAACAAATAATTACAAAGAAGTCAAATGTCAATCAATTTACACTACTAAAAATAACCTCGAGGCCCCGGCAACGGCGCCAAAAACTTGTTGACTCTCTGGCAAGTGTACCAAATCGTTCAAGTAATATAATCGGTAAAGCCCGATATCGTTCTTCCCAAGAGACTCGAAAGGCCTTATCGTTCGTGTGAATCAAAATCGTAAGACTTGTAGAAAAAGATTAATTGTTGTGGATGCAAAGACAGAAAATAAACATGCAATATATTTGATTCAATTGACGAAAAAGACTATAGATGAATGGAGTTGTTGGGGGTTGACAATTTCATCTTATCTGCTCCCTCTTATCTACTCCTCTTGTTTAATGTGCTTGATTATCTAATTGTTATGCAAACTTTCTTGGCCT
>NW_014542732.1:178975-256357 GCF_000741045.1 Vigna radiata var. radiata
TCAAATTAATTAAGAATGTACTTTAATTAATTTGAAACTTAAACAATAATCAATTGAACAATGATCTGTGAATAACCGATGATGAATCTATTTTGGAAAAGCAGTGGAATTAGCCTGTTTCCTTATAATTGTTTTTAAGTTTTCTATTTGTTTTACAACAACCTTTAAACATCCTCACTTTTGTTCTTAAGCATTGCATAGCATTCATAAGTTTCAGATATTCAAAAGCAATTTTGTGTTCGTTGGGAGACGACTTAGGGTTACTTTAGCCCTATCTACTTTCTTGAATACTACTAGGCAATACTGAAGTTGCCTTGAAAAGTAGTATTAATTTGATAGCTTCAACGACAACTTATCACTAAGCATCCAAGAAATCCTTTCCAAAGAGTGAAAATTAGGTCTGGCCGCCCTCTTTTGTCAAAAGAATGAGAATGAAATCGTAACAGGGCTATTTATAGCTAAGGAGGGTCACAGAAAACAAGCTCAGGCCTAGCGGACAACTGCTCGGTGGCACACTTATGTCGCCCGGCGGTTTGCCCCTAATAGTAGGTTGTTCAACATCATTTCCTCATTAGCAACTTGATCTGTAAGGTCATTTTCAGCAGGTTGTGAAGCTTCAATTATTGTTTGTCTAACACCCATTTTTGTTTGAGGGGTGTGAATGACAATCAATCTATCACTTGAGCTAGAGGGTTGAGCTTCATAGTGATCCCTTTCATTCCCAATGTTTGCAAATTGATCACTCCCACTAACCAAGTCATTCTCAAGAAATTTTGCATTTCTTGACTCCATAATCCTAGTGTTATGCGATGGACAATAGAATCTATATCCCTTAGACTTTTCAGAATATCCAATGAAATACCCATTAATAGTCCTTGGTTCTAGTTTCTTCTCTTGTGGATTATAAATTCTCACTTCAGACGAACATCCCCAAATGTGTATATGTCGCAAACTTGGTTTCCAACCGTTGAATAACTCAAACGGTGTCTTTAGGATAGCCTTGGTTGGGACTCAGTTTAATATATACACAGTCGTCTTTAGTGCTTCAGTCCACAAGAATTGAGGAAGTTTTTGAATTACTCCTCGTACTTTTCACCATGTCCATTCTCCCTGTATCTACCATAATACTCTCCACCTCTATCTGATCTCACAATCTTGATTTGCTTTCCGCATTGTATCTCAACTTCAGCCTTAAAAATTTTAAAGGCATCCAAAGCTTCATCCTTAGAACGAAGTAAGTAGAGATACATATAACGTGAGTAGTCATCTATAAAGGTGATGAAGTATTTCGGACTACTGGCGTCCATATCTGGACAACAAATATCTTTATGAATAATTTCTAGTAAACTTGAACTCCTCTTAGCACCTCTTGTATACTTGTTAGTTTTCTTACCCTTTATGCAATCTACGCAAGTCTCAAAATCAGTAAAATCCAAAGTACTAAGTACTCCTTCATTGACTAATCGATTAATTCTCTCAATGGAGATGTGTCCCAATCTATGGTGCCATAAAATAGAAGAACTCTCATTCATAACACATCTTTTTAACTCGGCAGTAATGCGCATAGAATCATAAGTGATATTGTTTTGCAAAATAATAGAATAAAGACCATCACATAATTTACCAAAACCAACAACTTTGGATTTATTCATTAAGGTAAAACAAGAATCTGAAAAATTAAATGAAAAATCCAAAGGTATAAGTTGTGAAACAGAAATCAAATTCTTAGAAAAACAAGGAACATAAAATGTCTTTTCCAAATGCAAAACAAAACCACTACTTAAAACTAAACCGCACTTTCAAATGACCTCCACATGTGAACTCGTCTTACTCCTAGAGTAGATATATTGCTCACTTCCCACTGGCCTCCTTAGGTTTTGCATACCCTGTAAGGTATTAGAAACATGGATTGTAGAACCAGAATCAATCCACCATGTGTTATGATTAGAACTATTCAAATTAGATTCATAACAAACAAAAGCAAATGGAGTACCTTTCTTATCAAGCCAATTCTTAAATTTTAAGCAGTCTTTCTTCATGTGTCCTTTCTTTTTACAAAAGAAACAGTTGGACTCCTTCTTAATAACTGGCTTAGCAGGAATCTTTCCCTTCTTATTAACTTGGTTCTTCTTATTCTCAAAAGAAGTAGTCAAGTTCACCCTCTCCCCTTCTTCTATCAATAGCCTTTCTTCTTCTTAAACACACATGGTCAATAATTCATTAATAGACCATTTATCTTTATGTGTGTTGTAAGAGATTTTGAAGGGGGCATAATGGTGAGGCAAAGTGCACAAAATACAGTGTACCAGGAAAGAATCAGACACGGTAACTTCCAAAGCTTTCAATTGAGCCACAATGTCCCTAATGCGCATGATATGATCATGCACTCCCTTAATTTCAGTGAGCTTTGAGGATGAAAACTATATTATAAGGGTGCTGGCAAGAGATTTATTGGATTTCGTAAACTGCTCATCAAGAGCCCTTAGTAAATCTTAGACATTCTCATGCTGGTCAACTGAACTCTGGATCCTAGCAGAAATATTGTTTTTTGTGAACGTTACAGAGAGACGATTTGACCTCTACCATTTTTCATAAAGATCAATGGCATCTTGAGTGTTGGTCTCATTAATACCCGGTGGTTCTGGTTCTCTAATAGCATGGTCAATGTCCATCCATCCTAAAGGAAGAAGAACTCTCTCCTTCCAAACCTTATAATTATCTCCTTTCAACTCGGAAATACCACACTTGATATCAGAAAAATTCACAGATTGAGAAACTGCAAATTAAATTACATGCTTACTATATAATTTGAGACTAAAACAAATGTCATGTTTTACCAATACAAAACATGTCTTTACCAATGAGTCTATTAACATAAAACTTGTCTGGGGACTAAAGTCTTACTCAATTAGACTCACTCTCTTAATGATAAAATTATCAAATTATATGTCATGTTTCACCAATGCAAAACATGTCTTTACCAATGAGTCTATTAACATAAAACTTGCCTGTGGGCTAAAGTCTTACTCAATTAGACTCATTCTCTTAATGATAAAACTATTAAATCACGTTCCTTTTTCTTAATTCCTGTGGATAAATTAAGAAATATAATTTAATATTTTATCCTAATTAATCATATAAATATGAAAAAAAAATTCTTGTGGATAGATTTTATCATATTAAATATAATTATTTACAATTCTCATGTAGCAAAACTTTATATACAATTTTAATTGATTAAAGATGTTGTAGCTACTCTTTAGTCTATTAAAATTATATTACTACTAAAACATTAATAATATATAAATATTTACATAAAATTCTTAATATGCAAATATATTAATAATAATGCACATATTTGCATGTATAACAACAAATGTATACATACAAATAATATCCATAAAATATACATAATTATTAATCCAAAAACATTTAAACATATATATCACGTTCAAAGATTAATAGTCTTTCACCAAGCCTGCAAATTTCCTAGAGGGAAAGAGGATGGGAGATACGCAGGGTTGAAAAATAACAATATTGTAACAGGTCATGAATTAACCCAAAAACTGAAATGCAGAAACCGGGTTTACTCTTTATATTAAAGAGATGAAGAAAGGCAAAAGGATTTTTCAAAATCCTGAAACGTGAAAGGAAGAAAAATCGAACAGACAGAAACTGTTCACCGGCTTTAGACAAATCCTCTTGATCCAGTTTCAATTTTTTTTTTTTTTTTGCTTTTAAATAGAAAAAGCTCTGTTTAGGATTACAAAAGAAATTGTAATCAGGTTTAACGTTAATTTGGGAATTTTGTTTGGATTAAAAGCATCAAAATAATAAAGCCCATAAATCAAAAATCCAAATCAATGAAAACATGCAAGGCAGAGGAATGAACAGGCTCTGATACCAAATGATAAAAATAGAGCAGAGTATAAATTGATCTAAACATGTTATATTAACATCACAATAACACATTCAGATCAAGAACCGCGAAAGCAAGAATGAAAGAATAATGTGCGTACTTCCTGCCATTGCAATTTTATAATCCCAAAACACAGAGACAGCTTTGTTTTCTAAACCTTAACTCACTCAAATTCGATGGTGTGTTTTCTGAATAGAGGAGTAGGCTTAGTGATCAAAACTGAGAGTAACCCATTCCCTTTATATAAAGTCTGGCCATCACAGGTTCAAAAATAATGGGTTGAGTTTTACCTTTGAACAATATAATAACTGCTCTCTAACCTCTATGCAGTGAAAAAGGATAAATATAATTGGTTTAACGGACCACTTTATGTTCCTTAAAAATAGAAACTTAAAATGCTATAATATTTATTCTATAATTAAAATAAATGCTAACTTGAAATGCTATAATATTTATTCTATAATATTTAGCTTTATAATATACTGATATTCGTTGTTGGCTTTTATTTTCCTTGCATAGAAAAGAATAATGGTAGATTTTGGATACCTTTGTCGGAACATAATTTGCATCAGACAGTCTCTCCAAATTTTCCATGAAATAATGGATACAATCTGGAACTTAGAGTTCATTAACATTAGCATATGTTTCCTACAGCAAGCATAACATATAAGACATACATTCTAAGTAACTGATAACAAATAGTAATATGTGTATGGGTTAAGGTTAAAACAATCAAATGGTATCAAAAGGGTGCAACCTGAATTGCAGCATCTTCCCATAGAGTCAATTTCCTACGCAAGCTCCTTGGTAAGACACGGGTAATCCAGCCTGTCTCCTATTTCTGAGAGCTTTTCCCCCAATGTCCTGACACAAACATTAAACTCTAATTGAATTAAGAATCCTTATAGCTTTGTTGGAGCAACAGATCCCTCCGAAAGAAAGAAAACTATGTATGTATGTTTGATCATCACAGTAGTTCTTTACAAAAGAAACTTACTGAAAAATGTACCAGACGATAAACTACTCAACTATTATTAACCAACCTTATTCAGGAATAAAAGATATGGTAATGGTGAACTACTGGTTTTCATTAAATATTACGTACTTTGAAGAATCAACATCATTCTGCGCCAACTCTTTTGACCCATCATGCAGGACTTATTTAAACACATCAAGAACAAACTAAGGAATAATGTTTTCTCAACTATCTCTACTGAACACAACTCAAAACTTTTTCTACATACAAAGAACACTTTAACTCTCTATTTTTAAGAGAAAAATAATCAACACCTCCTTTCAAGTATTGCGTACTTTTATTGTCTAAAACACGTTGGCATGAATGACTGGTATGTAGCTTTTTAGCTCAGCATCATCGAAGCCAGTTTGAAACAAAAGTTTTATCTGCGTATTATAAACAAATAAGTGAGTATCAATAATCTAATAATCATATATTATCATAAGCAGCTCTAAAGATGAAATTTCTTGCCTACTTAAAGATTATAGACTTCCCAGATTCTCCAACACCTAAACAATAGAGATATTTGTACTTAACACAAGTAAGTGCAGAAACGGATGTGGCATATCCGTTTCTCCTTCAACAGACATCGATATTCGTGTGCGGATGTTGACATCTACTTAATACTTCAGCGCATACCCACATCTTACAATGTTAGACTTATATATTAAAAAACCTGTGAAGCTATCATCTTTATACACCACCAGACGAAGCTCTCCCACCACTTCACCTTCTTCTTCTTGCACTGCCACTTCCTCTGATCACTTATTGGAGCATCTTCTCGCATCACAACGAACCAATGGTATCTCTAACCAAACACAACACAATAACCCTACAATATACCACCATACTTTTAACCAACAAAAATTAGAAGAGGAAGAAGATTGAGAGGAATTTCATTTAAGCGGAAGTAGTGGACTGTTGGGGAGCTGCATTGATACAGTAATGAGACTATTAATGAAAATAATTGGTTGTTTGGTAAAAAAATAAAATCAGAAATTAAATATCACCAAAGGGTAAAATGGGAATGAGAAAATGCAAGAAACAATCCGTGGTAATAGAAAAAGTAACGCCCAAGACTTTTTTGTGACCTAAAATTTGATACACTTTGTTAAAATCTACCAACTAAAAAACCCCTTACTTAAATTTGCAAACCCAATATATATATATATATATATATATATATATATATATATATATATATATATATATATATATATATATTTCATCTAAATTAGATTAAATTGATCAATTAAATTAAGATTTTGATTTTTTTTCTTAAAAATTATAACTTTTAAATATCAATTAATTAAAAAGATAAAAAAAATAATTTTTACAAAAAATTATCGAAAACCTCAAATAAATTTATAAGTTGAGCTATAATAAGTTAGTTTAAATTCAGAACATGAGAAGAAAATATAATTCAATTTATCGATTGTACAAGTATAAAAGTAAATTATAGAGTCACTCATATTACATGATCGATATATAAAATTGAATTTTGTAAATTCCTAAAAATATAATTAAGTTTAATTTGATTAGATTGGATGATCACATAACATGACACAATCGATGAACACTCCTCTTAGAATATTGACATGAATCAACAAATTTTTTTAAATTTTAATTTTCACTTTTTTTCATCAAGTAATTAACTTTTTTCATGTTTCTACTCCAATCCTTCTTCTCTTGCCATACTTTATATTTATCAAATTACTAGTTACTTATTTGTATCACATGATCAGCGACAAATCTATTATTATTGAAACAGTGTAATGTTTTAAGTTTTCTTTCTATGGGTGAAAAGATGACAAAGATAAAAGAATTACTTTGGTGTGATAATGAGAGCGCAAAGAAAAAAATATATAGAATTATTTTTCTTTTGGCTAAAAAATATGCAGAAGAAAGAAAACATTTTTATATATTAGTTATGTTTACTTTTTGGGTTGCGTTTGTGTTTAGGAAAACAATTTAATCCTAAACCTTAAATCTTAAATCTTAAATCATTCCTTCCTTAGACAATTAGGTTTAAATATAATTTGAGTTATTAAAAAACAAATATATCTTCTATTTTTATAATTGAAAATATTTTCATAAAAGATCATGGATATTCTATCATTAATTATTAACTATAGTTTTGTTTTTATTTTAATAACACTAGGTAGTTAAATAATATGATAGTAATTCGGCCTCAAATGAAGGAGCCTTCACAATTGAAGAAACTTGCACTAATGGAGTAAATGACCCAATGACGTCAACAAGAATTCGTAGGATGCCAAAATATTTAGCTGACTATAAGCTGTGAGAATTGGGGTGTAGGTGAGGGAATATATTTGTACGAGGTGTCAGTATCTTAGTGGGTTTGTTATGAGTTTGTTATCAGCTTTTTGTTATATAGATACTGGTAATGAATAAAAGGGGTAAGAAAGAATATTTTCCTCAATTCTCCATCCTGTTTCTATGTAGGAGGCTCCTTGACCTCGAATCAAGGTAATTTCCCTTATCATTTTGGTGCTCTTGTTGACCCTTTCTTTTCTTCTTCCTTTTTTTCCCACTATTTCACCATGTCCGATCATAACACCCGTTCAAAATCCATCACGAATTTGGAAGAGGTTGTTCTCAAACTCACCATTACCCAGAATGAAATCACTACCCATTTGGACGCCATTGCTTCTCAGCTTGTCAACCGCGACACACCCTCTCCCCGTTCTGACGAGCGTCGCTCCTTTTCCTCCGAGGCTCCTTCATTCCCACCTCACCTTCGTTTGGATGTTCCTAGGTTTGATGGCACAGACCCCATGGGTTGGATCTTCAAGATCTCCCAATTTTTCGAGTACCATCGCACACCGGAGGTCGATCGGCTCTGAATCGCGTCTTTTTGCATGGAGGGTCCAGCTCTCAGTTGGTTCCAATGGTTACATCAGAACAACATGATCCCTTCCTGGCAAGAGTTTCTTCAAGCTCTCGAGGTTCGTTTTGCCCCTTCTTATTATGAGGACCCTCCTGGTTCTCTTTTTAAATTGACACAAAAAGGTTTTGTACAAGATTATTTGCATGAATTTGAATGCCTTGCTAACCGTATTATTGGCCTCCCTGCACCCTTCTTGTTGAGTAACTTTATTTCCGGGCTAAACCTGGATATCTGTCGTGAGGTGCAAGCTTTGCAACCGCTGACGTTAACTCAAGCAGCAACATTAGCTAAATTGCAAGAGGACAAACTAGCTGACCAGTGATGAAGGATGAAAAACAGTTATTTTCATATGTCAATTTAGACCAAATTACACCCTTTACTACTTGGAATGAGCTTAGAATCAAGCAATACTCAATAAATGAGTCTGTAGAGAGTCAAAAGTTGTTTTTAGCGATATTATGCTTGTTTTGCATTGTTTTGTAGCTATTTTGATAAAGTGAAGAATGGAGTTAAAGATACAGGTCGTAGACTCAAGAAAAGAGCAGAAAAATGAAGATTCGAAGAGTCGACGCACCGCCCGGCGGCAACTTAAACCGCCGGGCAGTCCAAGGCGAGGAGTAGGCATGGCGATTGGCGTTGGGCGGTTTTGAGGGAAACTGTCGGGCGGCACACTTGAACCGCCGGGCGGTGGTCCGCTGGGCTTGGGCCTGTTTTCTGTTACGCTCCTCACCTATAAATACCCCTATTGCGAGTTCAGAGTTATTCTTTTGACAGGGGAGAATGGCCACACCTAATTTTGCTCTCTGGAGAGGATCTCTTGGATGCTTAGGCTCCTTTTCATCTTTTCTAGGGTTTGCTTTTCCATTCTTCTTCCATTTTTCATCTAGTTTCACCATGTCTATGGTGAACTAAACCCTATTGTTGTTGGGGGAAGCAATGTAATCTTTTGATACTCTCTTCTATTGAAACTCTTGATTATTTATATGATCTCCATATGTTTTGATTGTTAATTGTTGGGTTCTCATCTGTGTTAAGGCCTTTATCGTTTAACTCATTCGGTAACTGTTGTTTGTCTTTATTGATACGGAGACGTACAGTAATGTCATGAACTGGTGAGTAATTCCTTGATTTTGCAATACCACCTAGGGATAGGGGTAGGACGATCAATTGCTTCTAACTTCTGCTCTTTAAGGTTGTATTAATTGCTAGGGTAGGCTAGGGATAGCAAGCCAGTAATTAATATTAGGCTCTTTTCACCGAGGGATTGGGTTAAGGGTAGGCTAAGAAAGTTGCATAACAATTAATTAATCAAACTAATATTCAAGAGGAGTAGATAAGAGAGAGCAGATTAGATGAAATTGTAAACCCCCAACAACTCCATTCATCCATTGTTTTCCTTTTGTCAATTGAATCATTCTCTTTTGCATGTTAATATTTTTGTTCTCAAATCAAATTAATTATTTTTATTTTCAAGTCTTATTATTTTAATTCACGTGAACGAGAAAGTCTTTCGAGTCTCTTGGGAAGAACGATATTGGGTTTTACCAATTATATTACTTGAACGATTTGGTACGCTTACCAATCCGTCAACAACCAGCGTCGTTCCTTCCGTCTTCGTCCCTCGCTCTTTCCATCTTCTGGACCGCCACTACTTCCAACGTCGCCTCGACCACCAACATCGCTTTCCATCCCGTCTAATCCGCATTACAAAAAGTTGACTCACGAGGAGATGGTGGTCCGTCGTGAGAAAGGGTTGTGCTACAACTGTGACGAGAAATTCAGTCGGGGTCACAAATGCAAGGCTCATTTCTTTTTGTTAGTTGTTGTTGATGACGAGAATGAGGACGTCAAGGTTGAGTCTCCACATTCAGAAATGGTTCCCACCACTCTCCATATGGAAGATGCAGATTTGGGCCAAACTGAAGCCTAAATCAATTCCAATGCCTTGGTTGGGTTACCAGCTCTTGAAGCCCTTCGCATAGTGGGCCACATCTCTAACCAGCCCACCACTATTTTGGTTGATGGGGGAGTACCCACAACTTTATCCAGGATAGAGTAGCTCGCTTCTTGAATTTGGATGCTAAACCCACTAATACTTTGAGAGTTATGGTTGGAAATGGTAGTGAAATTGAATGTCACAGTATCTGCCCAAGGGTGGAATTAAAAATTCAGGGTCACAAGTTTGTGGTGGACCTCCATGTGCTTTCCATTAGTGGTGTCGATGTCGTCCTTGGCATTTAGTGGCTCAAAGATTTGGGCCCCATTGTTACTGATTACTCCCAACTCACCATGAAATTCGTTAAGGATGGGAAATTTGTCGAGTTTAAAGTTGACGCCCCTCCTAAGCCCAGTGACATTTCAGCCCAACAAGTTAAATGTATTCTCCAAACACATGGTGCAGCAGGTTTTTCTCACATTCATATACTCCCTAGTAATCCACCAATTTCACCTAACACAGAAGTCGTACCTTCCCATCCTCTTCCCCAAATTTCTACACTCTTACACAAATATTCTACACTTTTCCAGAAGCCTACATCCTTACCCCCCTCTCGCAATATGGACCACCAAATTCACCTCCTTCCCAATTCTTCTCCCATCTCGGTGAGGCTGTATCGATACCCTCATTTCCAGAAAGCAGAAATTGAGAGACAGATTGAAGAGATGTTGTATGGGGCATGATACAACCAAGTCAGAGCCCTTTCTCCTCTCCAGTTTAACTTGTCAAGAAAAAGGACGGTAGTTGGAGATTTTGTGTTGACTATCGTGCCCTTAATACTAACACCATCAAGGACAAGTTTCCCATCCCAACGATCGATGAACTGTTGGACGAGTTAGGGGTAGCTTCATGGTTTTCAAAACTGGATCTGCGACAAGGATACCATCAAATTTGTGTGTTTCTTACTGATATTCCGAAAATAGCCTTTCATACCCATCATGGACATTATGAGTATAGGTGATGCCATTTGGAGTGTGTAACGCCCCGTCCACATTCCAAGCAACTATGAATGAACTGCTAAAACCATTTATGCGTAAATTCCTTATTTTTTTCTTCGACGACATACTGGTTTATAGCAAGTCTTTGGAGGGTCATGTTCAGCAATTAGAACTAACTTTCCAGCAACTGATATTGGGAGAGTTCTTTCTGCGTGGATCTCAGTGTTTGCTTGCGCAACAACAGGTTGAATATTTGGGACATGTGGTTTCTGCCGCTGGTGTTACACCGGAACAGTCAAAAATTCAGGCAATGTTGGATTAGCCACCGCCTACAACGATTAAGGCGTAACGTGGTTTTTTGGGATTGACAGGGTTTTATAGGCAGTTCATAAAGGGTTATGCATCCATAGCTTCTCCCTTGACCTCACTTTTAAAGAAGGACGCATTCATGTGGACCAGTGAAGCTCAATCTGCTTTTGACACTTTGAAAAAGGCCATGACTGAGGCACCAGTCCTAGCCTTACCCAACTTTGACTTGCCTTTCATTTTGGAGACAGACGCATCAGGCTTAGCCATGGGTGTCGTTTTGATGCAAGAAGGTCATCCGATTCCATTCCAACACAAACCTATTTTCCACCAAGCTTCTTCTACTTATGTAAGGGAGTTTTACGCCATTACAGCTGCAGTTAAGAAGTAGCGCCAATATCTGCTTGGGCATTTCTTTACAATCCTCACCGATCATCATAGCCTTAAGGAGTTGATGTCACAGGTTATCCAAACTCCAGAACAACAAGTTTATTTGTCAAAATTGTTGGGGTTCGATTATTCCATCCAGAATAAATCAAGGAGGACAAATGTAGTCGCAGATGCTCTCTCTCGCCCTGTTGATTTCAATGACAGCCAACTTTTTGTTTTATCAATTCCTCGTTTCGTGTTTCTTGAAGAACTTCGCAAGGCTTTACTCACAAGTGCTAAATATGTTCAACTATTCAAGGATGTTCAGGAGGACCAGGATACTCATGAACACTTCAGTATTCACTAAGGCCTCTTGTTGTACAAAGGCAAAATTTGGTTGAACAGTGACAATCCCTTTGTTCATGTTCTGTTGGAAGAGTTTCACAAGACTCCACTTAGTGGGCATACAGGGGTTGTCAAGACTTTGTTAAGGCTTCAACACAATTTTTATTGGAAAGGCATGTGTGAGGATGTTCAGAAATTTATTGCTCACTGTACTACTTGTTTACAAACCAAATATGAGACTAAGCGGCCAGCAGGATTATTACAACCCCTCTCCATTCCAGTGGAACCATGGGTTGATTTGTCTTTGGATTTTATTACGGGCTTGCCACTCTCTCAGGGATATGCAGTTGTTCTAGTGGTTGTTGACTGCTTTTCGAAGGGTGCACATTTTGGAATGTTGCCGACGCACTTCACATCCTTTAAGGTTGCACAATTGTTCCTAGATATGGTTTGTAAATATCATGGATTCCCTCGAAGCTTGGTTTCAGATCGTGATCTTGTCTTCATAAGCAAATTTTGGAGAGAATTATTTCGATTGTGTGGTACCAAGTTGCGCATGAGCACCTCCTTCCACCCTGAAACAGATGGCCAAACAGAGGTTCTAAACAGGATCTTAGAACAATACCTGCGTTCTATGGTTCACAATAAGCCAACCGATTGGGGTAAATACTTGGGTCTGGCAGAATGGGGCTACAATACCACTATTCATTCAACTACTGGAATGTCTCCTTTCCAGGTAATGTATGGCAAAGAACCTCCTTCGATTCCTCAATATTTAGCAGGTTCCTCGTTAATGGAGGTCGTTGATTCTCTATTATCAACTCGCGAAGACATGTTGAATACCCTCCGAAAGAAACTTCAAAAGGTTCAAAATCAAATGAAATTAGTTGCAGATAGCAAGTGGCGGCAGGTGGATTATCAGGTTGATGATTGGGTCTATGTACGGCTGCGACCCTACCGCTAGACTTTTGTCTGAGGTTCAGCTTATGAGAAGCTGGGCAAGCATTTTTATGGTCCCTTTCGCATACTTGAGCGAGTTGGACCTGTTGCTTACAAGCTAGAGCTGCCTTCAAATTCCAAAATCCATCTAGTTTTTCACTGTTCAGTGCTTAAGGCTCATCATGGCCCTCTCCTTGATCATCACGTTGAGTTACCTACTGAATCCCATGGCAACAGCCCAACCATTACCCTTGTGGCTATACTTGATTCTAAGATTGATACTTCCACAACCCCTCCCGTGAAATTGGTTTTGGTGCAGTGGTATGGATTGGCACCGGAAGACACAACTTGGGAAGATTGGAATGAGTTGCAGCTGAATTATCACCTTGAGGACAAGGTGTCTTTCCCAGGGGACAGTAACGATAGTAATTCGGGCCCAAATGAAGGAACCTCACAATGAAGAAACCTGTACTGATGGAATAAATTACCCAATGACGT
The DNA here is from genome assembly GCF_000741045.1 of Vigna radiata var. radiata. Classification (NCBI taxonomy): domain Eukaryota; kingdom Viridiplantae; phylum Streptophyta; class Magnoliopsida; order Fabales; family Fabaceae; genus Vigna; species Vigna radiata. The sequence goes on from NW_014542732.1 coordinate 192,212, forward strand.
CAACAAGAATTCGTAGGATGCCAAAATATTTAGTTGACTATAAGCTGTGAGAATTAGGGTGTAGGTGAAGGAATATATTTGTATGAGGTGTCAGTATCTTAGTGAGTTTGTTATGAATTTGTTATCAGCTTTTTGTTATATAGATACTGGTAATGAATAAAAGGGATAAGAAAGAATATTTTCCTCAATTCTTCATCTTGTTTCTCTATAGGAGACTCCTTTACCTCAAATCAAAGTAATTTCCCTTATCATAATAACAATAATAGAAATAAATAAATAATAATAATAATTTTAAGTGTTTTCAAGCATATAACATTTAATTTTACTTATCTTTCTTTGCCTTTTTTTAACCTTCTCTATTCTATTTTTCTTACGCTTTCTATTTCAACAACATTTCTTCGTACGTCAAACAAGTGAACAAAAATTAGGTGCGACACGCAAATTGACGCATGCTTACTATACTATAAAAAATAAAACATTAATTCAGCTCTGTCTTGCTTTTTTTCAGCCATAATAATAAAAAGAAGACCAAAGTTGAATCGAAACACGGTGGCACTTGCACCAAACAACATGCATGGATGTAGCAGTCAGAAACATTAGAGAAATAATAATAGATGAAAAAGTTTTATCTCTCACTTTGTTTACTTATGGCTAAGTGGCTAACTATGATGTCTTTTTTAAGCTCGTTCACTTGGCATTAAAATGGAATGTATTGAAAAATAGAAGGTATAAGGGAGAATATTCCCGTGTGTAAGAGGAGACTAAAAAATTCAGATTCAACTCAAGAAACGTAATGCATGACTTATGATAATAATAATGTGAGGAAGATACCTCGATGCTTCTTGATTATGATTAGGTAAGATATTTCATGGATTACGATACATCACTCCTATATTTTTCCTTTTCTCTTCAACTTTTCCAACTTCCATCAAACCCTTTTTGAAAATTCTCTGACTTCCACATTTTTACTTTTCCCTTTTCTTTCCAAACACTAAATTTTCCACATATTAGTGCATTCTATCGTTTTACCAAAACTTAGAATCAAATGTTATAATGTTTTTTTTTTTCATTGCATGTAAAACTTCACTTTCTAATACCCAAGGATATTTGATATTTTAAATGGTAAAATAATGTTCATGAATATAATAATAATAATAATGATGATTGTAATAATAATAGTAATAATAATAGTAATAATAATAATCAAAGTGTTAATATTGGTATTGAAGAATTTTTGTGGTTTTAAAAGAAATGGTTGAGAATATTCAAATCGTCTTGCTGTAATTTTATCTAATGAATGGAAAAGTGGTACCCCATTGATGGTCTTTGAAATTAAATATATAAATTTATTTCTTTTGTGGCAAAAAGGTTTAGCTTGGGCAATAGGTATGGTGGAGGAAAGTAGTGGAATGAATTAAAAAGTAATTGAGTGAGATTAAGCAGTGAATGTAGCTAGGATGGACGCAGCAAATAGGTGAAAGTCCAAGTGAAATGAACATCTTTGTCCCTATAATTACTGAATGTTACACACTTTCTCGGAAGGTTCTTAATCCTTCTTGCTAGTTGCCAAACTTGACTTTATACGTTCATGTTTCCTTACTGTAACCTTCACAACCAACAAACTTTCTTATTTGTCGCTTTCAAATCTTTCTGGTTCCCCGTCTCCTAAATTGGACTTTCATTTGGATTCTACATATAACCCTATTATTACTAACTGCACTTATATATCATATAGATTTTAGAAAGCTTATTTTGCGAATTCTTTCCACAAATTGTTTTTAGGATGTGTTACTGCCTAGCCTAATAAATATAGTAAAATCACGACTCTTCGATCAAGTTTTTTCATTTTGAAACCATTTAAACCTATGTTTGTTAGGACAATATCCGCATATCATAATTAATCTTGACAATTTGATATTATAATTATTATTTATAATGATATATCATTTTATTTTAACTTTTTTATTATTATACATTTAAGATAAATATTATTTTAATGATAACATAGGTCCACATTCCATTTGGGTCCTACATATTAAACTAGTGTTACTTAAAGAAAATTTAATTAATACTTAGTTAATATCTTACTTAATCTTAAATTCTCTTACTAATTTGAACGTAGGAGATTTTTTGTGTAGCTAGATCTCTTCTCTCCGAGTAGCAAGCAATCAAGAAATCACATTTTGACCATAAAAAAACATTTAAATTATAATAAAGATCTTGTTACCAGTTTGTAAATCACATTCAATATCCAGATAGGATTAGAATGTATTTTATTATTTCAAAATGTGTTATGAAATTTTAGTTATGAAAATCCGGTTCTACAAATATTATTCTGGAAATTTCAAAAAACTTGTTTTATAAGATTTCAATAAAGTCAATTTTAACAAAAGTTAAAATGTCATGTTATAAGTCACGAAGGTGGAGTTGGAAATTGTGGGGTTATAGGAAGGAAAAGCCTAACCCTTCAACTTGGACTTAAGCCCGTCATAATCAATTGACCAAAAAATGATACCATCACGAATACTATCACCTTGAGTAGGGTGTTGCTCCCTGCACCTCCCCAAATACTTCCTCCACCTCCCCAGTATCTTTTTATTTCAAAAATGCCCTAATCTCTTCACTTTTTTTTTTTATTTAAAAAAACCTACACCTCTTTTTACCATTCACAGAAATTGAAATCCGTTTACAATTAACACCTTTGCACGCTTTTTATTACTATCAACTCTTCGTTTTATTAAATTTTACCTAAAATTGCATTAATTAAGATTTATGGTGACCTTCTAGTTTCTTATCATTTATTTTTTCTCTCCCATCTTTCCCTTTCTTCTTCCCGCTGCCCCACTACACTCATCTCCATAGCTCTCTACTCTACTCTCATGAACAACACACCTCCCTCTCATTCTCTCACAGTTCGGTGCTCCTACCTCAGGTTGCTTTGCCGATTGTTGCACCTCCATGGCGAATAACGGTCCAACAGAACCTCCATCACGCAAGATTAAGTAAAANCATCAAATTAGAAAGGTCATTGGCATCTCCGACTATCCCTATTCTGCACTCGAGGGCGTTCGAAAGGTCATCACTAGCCACGAACGTCTGCTAGCCACCGTGCCCGCCGGAAATCACTGCAACACAAAGCAGTAACACCGACGAAGCGAACTATATCTGCAATACGTCGAAAACCCTCATCATGAATGTTGTCCACAAAGCTTTTGGCTGTTGGTGCCTCCGTTGCCATGACGGTAGTGCAGGGAGGAAAGGTCTCTCGCATGACTTTGAAGAATGGAGGAGAATGAAAAACAAATGCCTCTCAAATGGTTCAACGGATGTTAACCTTCGTAGATCTCAAATCTTAAAACACAATATCCGTGAACGGATATCCAAGTCCGTTTTAGTGAAGGGTAAAAAAGTAACGAGGGGGTGGAGGGAGCAGTGTGTGGAGGTGCAGGGAGTAACACCCCCTTGAGTATTTGTCCATGACCTAAATGTAAAGAGTGTTTCATCCTGAACCTCCAAGCATTTCATCTTGTACCTCCAATTTTCAAAAATACTCCTAATTAATAAATAGTTTAAGAGTTTAATATTTTGATTAGTAAGAAATTTTGTGCCACCATTGACTCCACCTCCATTTTGTTCCAATTAGTAAGCATGCATTGTTGACCTCTGCAACCCTTGACCCCCTGCATCCCTACACCACTCTTGCACCCCGTTTCATCTTTATAAAGAAACCCTACACCCCTCAACCTTTGAAATGTAACTCTTTGCTTGAGGTTTTGTATTTTGTAGGTCATATTTGTGAGTGAGTGTTGTTTATATATTTGAGAAGGATTGTTGAATGTAAGTTGAAGTACTTCTCTTGTGGTGCTATATTGGGGTTCTTCGTATTAGCTCATTCTCTGTCTTCTTGTTGAAGGATGTTAGTATTTTTTTTTAAATTTGTTTGCATTTTCTTGATTCGATTGATATAGATGATGGATTGTTAATATTTTTTTAAATCTGTTTGCATCTTCTTCGTTGTATTGATATTAATGGAGGAGAGGTATTTTATTTTTGTTAAAATGTTTGCATGAAACGAAAAACCGAAATTGAGAGCCAATGTGTGGATCAAATGTGGATATCCCATTAACATATCTTAGGATGTGGATATCCAATGCACAAACCCTTAGATGTGGAAATCCAATTTACGAACATTCGGATGTTGATATCCGATATACAAAATGTGAACATCCGAATACACAATTTTAATATATTTATCCCACATGTTTACATTAGATATTTTTATATTAATTTAAATTTTTTTTAATACTTCTTATATTAGTTTCAAATTTTTTTTCTAATTTTATGTATTAGTTTATAATATATTTTATAATTTGTAACTAATAAAAAATAATTTTATGATTATATTAAAATGAATAAAACTAATTTTGAATAAAAAAATTAAAATGAAATTATCGAATGTGAATTTTCGATTATCATATATTTGGATGTGAAAATCCGACCAATGTTTATTAATTTATATAAAAGTTCAATAATATATTTATTTAATTATTTTATTAGTTTTTAATTAATTTTAAAATTATATGATTTTGTATCAGTTTATAATATAACTATATAATTCAAAATAAATATAAATTAATTTCTATGATTTATTAAAATTAATAAAACTGATTTAAAAAAAATACTAAAGAGATCCGATGAAATTGAATTAATGGTGCTGTTAGAAGCACCAATAGTATTTGTTGAAGCACCACTAGTATTTGTGTTTTCAAGATGCAGGCATTTACAACAAATTTTAGTTATATTACTTATTATTTTATTATTTTATAATTATATTTAAGTTTATTTGTAATTTTTGTGAATTTATAATATAATCAAATAATATGTAATTGGTAAAATATAATTGTTACGAATGTTTCATATTTTTGCATATTGTTTTATTAATATTATTTAAATAGGTTTGTTTTATACAAAAATTTAATAAAACTAGTTAACTACATTTTTATAATTATTAATTTTTGTTAATATAAAAAATGTATTTTAAATATTTAATTTTTATAAATATAATTTATACGTGATTTTTTATGTTTATGAAAGTTTTTAATAATGTTATATAGTTTTAAGTTTATTTAATTTGGTATTTTTTTAAAGTTGATTACATTGTTAATAAATTTATAATTGTATAATGTATTGCATTAGTTTATAATTTTATAATATAATTTTAAATTTTAAATTTTTTGTATTAGTTTATAATTTTATAATATAAGTTTAAATTTTAAATTTTTTGTATTATTTTTTTTAATTTATTATAGGTGATTATAGTTTAAATGAATAATGTTGTTATGGGATGAATTCTAAAATAAATTCTAAAAGACTATCAGAATTTTCGTCCTTTATAAATGAGGGTGTTGAGGGAGACCTGACAAATCATTTTACAACAAATGAAATATTTTCCTCTCGTGAAAACTTAATTGAATGGGTAAGAGGGGTTGCATATAATCTAGAATTTGTTGTGGTGACTATAAGATTCGATAAAGCTACCGGTCAACATGGGAGGAAGAAGTTTGTGTTGCTAGGATGTGAAAGAGGCGAAAAATATAGAAAATAAAAACCAGACCAACCTAGTACATATGGGACCCGAAAATGTGAGTGTCCTTTTCAGTTAAGGGGTAAGCCATCTGGTAATGGCGATGGATGGATATTGCAAGTGATATGTGGATACCACAACCACGATTTAGCAGAAACTTTAGTGGGGCATCCTTATGCTGGTAGGTTAAATTCTACTGAACAAACAGTACTTGTTGATATGACTAAAGCTCAAGTAACACCGACAAATATTTTGTTGACCCTGAAACAAAATAATGATCATAATGTAACTACAATAAAACAAGTCTACAAAGCAAGGTATACATACAAACGCATATTGAGAGGGTCGAGAACTGAGTTGCAATAGTTGATGATGATGTTGGATCGCGACAAGTACATACATTGGAGTAGATGTGCGGAGGATTCTAAGGATGTTAGTGACCTCTTTTGGACACATCCTGATGTAGTTAAGTTATTGAATGCATTTAATGTTGTTTTGTTAATAGATTCAAATTATAAAACAAATAAATATCGATTGTCGTTGTTAGAGATTGTTGGTATGACATCTACTGGGTTGACCTACTCAGCCGCTTTTGCATTCTTATCAAGTGAGCGACAAAATAATTTCACTTTGTCTCTTACAAAGTTTAGAAACTTATTTTTGACATCTGAGGCCTATCCACAAGTCATTGTCAGCGATAGAGACTTTTCTTTGATGAATTCCATCGGCAATGTATTTCCTCAATCATATCAATTGTTATGTCACTTCCATATTATAAAAAATGTCAAAGCGAAGTGCAAAACGATAGTTGATTGTGTGGAAGCATGGGATGTCGTAATGAAAGCATGGGAGAACGTCATGGATTGTGAAGATGAATCTATGTTTGGTGACTATGTGAATTGCCTTGAATACACTTGTCGTTCACGGCCTTTATTCTTCGAATATGTGAATAATACTTGGATTATTCCATACAATACTTACTTTGTAAAGGCATGGACAAACAACGTTATGCATTTAGGGAATACAACAACAAACAAGTATGTTTTAATGTTATATTAGTTTATTTTGTATTTGAATATTTGATAACATTGGTGATTGATTTTTTGTCAAGGTTGAGTCAACTCATTGGAACTTAAAGAAAGTATTGGGAAACAATATGAGAGATTTTTGTTCTTGCTGGGATGTCATTCATAATGTCATTATGTTGCAACATAATAAGATCAAAGCGTCGTTCGAAAACAGTCTCAATATTATGAGTGAAGCTTATAAAGGCATAAGATACAAAAGACTTGTTGGACGAGTATCCAGATATACTTTAGGTCTAATAGCTGAAGAATTAGAACGAGTAAATGTTATAGGACTCGATAACGCAAGATGTGGATGCATACTTAGATGGACCTACGGTGTCCCCTATGCTTGTGAATTAGCACGTTATGCCCCTAATGTCATTCCTTTGGGTGAATTTCATGTGATGTGGACAAGATTGTCTATTTCAGATTTTGTATCAAATGAATCATTGCCAGAGTTATCCATACAACATGAACTTGCTATGGTTGGAGAAAAATTTAAGGAGGTTGAGATTGGAGGTAAAGTGATGATTAAAGAAAAGTTACTTGACATTGTTTGTCCTGAAATGACATCTATGATACCTCTATTGGATAAAGTTAAGACGAAGGGTGCACAAAAGAAAAAACTTCAGAGAACAAAGANGTCTNCAANGNGTGATTNNTCATATTTTGAGCATGTAGACACATTTCACTCATACATAATAAACTATTTAAAATAAAACAATTAAATAATAAACTATTTAAAATAAAATAATTAAATAATAAACTATTTAAAATAAAACAATTAAATAATAAACTATTTAAAATAAAACAATTAAATAATAAAATATTTAAAAAACAGTTTAATAATAAAATATTTTAAATAAAACCATTCATTTCAACTATAAAACCAAAAAAACAACATACAATAAATCTGTAAAACAAAAAAAAACGCATGTACAATTATTATAACAGAAAATTTAAAATAATTATAACATAAAATTTAAAATAATTATAACATAACATAATGAATTCAAATATTAATATACATAATAAGCTATTTAAAATAAAACAATTATATTATAAACTATTTAAAATAAAACAATTAAATAATAAACTATTTAAAATAAAACAATCAAATAATAAACTATTTAAAATAAAACAGTTAAATAATAAACTATTTAAAAAACAATTTAATAATAAAATATTTTAAATAAAACAATTCATTTCAAATAAAAAGAATAAACTACAAAACAAAAAAATAAAACAAAACCGTAAAACAAAATAAAAAAAACGCATGTATTATAACGGAATATTTAAAATAATTATAGCAGAAAATTTAAAATAATTATAACATAAAATAATGAATTCAAATATTAAAATACATAATAAACTATTTAAAATAAAAAAATTAAATAATAAACTATTTAAAATAAAACAATTAAATAATAAATTATTTAAAATAAACAATTAAATAATAAACTATTTAAAAAACAATTAAATAATAAAATATTTTAAATAAAACAATTCATCTAAAATAAAAACAACAAACAATAAAGCCAAAAAAACACATAAATAAAACCTTAAAACAAAACACATTAGGCATGTATCGGATATGGAAAACCAATACAGCCTATATTGGATACATGTCTATCACGTTTCACAGAACCAAGACAAATTTAAATAATTTCTAATCATCTAATCTATACATCCAGTCTATAAACATGCTAGAAACATAAAAAAAAAATATAATTAAAAGCATGAAACAACCTCTGGAACGTTTGAGGAGTGAAGAAAATTGGAGGAAGAAGAAACTAAAATACTAAAATAAGATCGTATTATTGCGTGCACAAGACAACAAAAAAAAAGAAAAATAAAATCCGACAAGAAGAGTACAATGTTTCTGTACCTCGGTTGCGAAAAAAAAAAAAGAAGCTTGAGAGGATTGACGATGACTGCTGTACTAGAAAAAAAAAATTTACTGTGTGTGTTATATGACTGTGCACTGTGAGAAAGGAGAGTAAGAAGGTTGAGAAAGGAGAGGAAGGATAGTGTGAGAAAGGAGAGAAGGGCAATGATGCTATGAGAGGAGAGATGCTGTGAGAAATGAAAATGGATGAAATCCAATGCATAAAAACACATAAAACCAGACTCTTTAAAATTTAATCTGACTCCTCTTCTTGAAATCTTTGACCATGTTTAAAAAATTAAAACAATTTTTAAAAACTAAAACAGTTTTTAAAAATTAAAACACCTTTTAGAATTAAAATTGAAATTTTATTATAGTTTGAAGATGCAGATGAAATACTTGGAGGTGCAGCACTAAAATGTAAAAATGTAAAATATCTCTACTTTTACTCTCTCTTATTTTTTTTCAATGGGAATCTTGCTTTTGCTTTAAAAATATGCTTTTTTTTACCATGTTATAAATGTGAATAGTGCTGTTCAAAAAGTAAACTCGGCCTAATTAGTATTGGATCAAACTAGTATTAAACCGAATTGATCTTTATTAAAAATATAGAATTATTTTTTCTTAATCTTTTAATTGAATGTAACTGTTTTTGTTATAATTTTTTAAAAAAAGTTATCTATTAAACCAAACTATTTAAATTGTTGAAAAATATATAAATATGATTTAAAATAAGATATTACTTAAAAAGTTGAAACAGTTATAATCATAATATGACACTGACATGAATCGTGGAATTGGTACATTGCGTTTTGAGCTTTAGAGGGTTCTTGGCGTGGGTATCTCTATCTATAAAGTTCCCAAAATTAGAACATCTTTTTTATTGTATGATTGCAAGGTGAGACATTGCAACTCCAAGGACGCTACCAAAGTTGCATAAAAATAACGTTGAAAACAACATGTTTGCCTTAACTAACCAATGTAATCCAATTAGTCCAAATGTCTAAAAATATTAATTGTGAAACAATATTTTTTTAACACAAATAAAATAATAAAAAAGTGTAATTATTTATATTTAAAAATATATATTATATACTAACCTTAAATTTTTAAATACATATATAATAAAAAAAATAAAGCTACAACTTCAAAACTTGTTAAATTTTAAAATACTTGAATTTCAAAATATCTATTTAAGTAAACTATATATAATAAAAAAAATTCACATAATATATATTAATTAATCATATAATACATATTATACTCTACATTTTTATGTATAATAAACTAAATATATACAATTATTTTTTCAAATTCTATTATTCGTATTACCTTTGTGTATTAATTATTTTCATAATATTTTTAATAAAATTATAAACTGCAAATCAACTAAAAATAAATATAAAAATCCATATTATTATTTTAAATTGAACAAAACAAAACAACACTAAAATAATTTCATAACAACATAAGAATGCATATATATTATTTATCCTTAACAAATAAAAGAAGATTAAAATCATTTTAGTTTTGTCTCACTATAGTAGCACGCATATAAAAGAATATCATCTCGCAAATAACAAGTTTTATCCAACAAAAACAAAAATATATAATCTAATCCAAATAAAACTACTAAAAAAATGTGCCATATGAAAAAAAAATTAGTTAGCTCCCCTTAGATTAACATTACTTCTTTTTTTATATGGTCTGCCTTGAAATGTCTCATTTTTTATTTTGTGTTGCCTTTTCATCAGCCTTAGAATTCACTCTCCACGTGGCTCATCAACTTAGGTTCCAAAATGCTTTAAAAAAATTTCCATAAAATATCTTGCAAAAATCTTTTTTAAGAGAAGTTGAACTCATAATAACCTTTATGTTATGTTTACCATTTTTTATAGGATTTAATACTACTTTCCATGTTTCTACACATAACTAAGGAAATAAACACAAATCAAAACATTATAAATAAGACTTCAACCCATGACCCATTTTCTAAACAAAAAAATTATCACAACATTTTAATATAATAATAATAATTTAAATATATATTACTATCTATTATCTATTTTATATCATGCAAATATTGTTCCTGAGGTTTAGAGACTGATCTTTCTTTGATTGGTGGAGTTGTATTTTTAATTTTTTGACCTTAGCACAAGTTTGAGTGGGTGTAATATGAACATAGCATGCCCCAAATTTTGGAAGCATTTTGTAGTCCTACCATCTTGGTTAAAATTGGTGTTCTCATGGAAGCGAAGAGCCATGTAACAATTAAGAAACTTTATTGCTCATGCAAAACGATAGACAAGTGTAATTTCAGTATGAAAGAAATGGTGAGACGAGAAGGAACATCTGAGTCATCCAATAAATGAAAAGATTGAAACCTTTGATGGTAGAGTGACTTGTTGTTGCTAGATAAGAAAGTTACTCTGATCAAGTTTGATGCTAATTGCTAATTAAAGTGCTAAAAGCACGAGGAAGAAGGATGGGGTGATGAGACGAGGGTTAGGAAGTAGCACTTGTAGAGTTTGATGAAGATGTCCTTTTTCTATAAAGTTGGTTTTAGGCTCGGCTCATCACGGCTTGACCACTTAGTGAGCCAATCCAATCCGGTTCATTTATTAACGAACCAAAAAAATTCCAGCCCAGCTTGACCTACCACGGGTTGGTGGGTTAAACGGGTTAGCTCACTGACTTACTTAATTACAATTTTTTTAAATCCAAAAAGAATTATAATTTTTTTGTAATTCAAATTTAAATAATTTCACCTTAAAATGATGTTAAACTCCAAAGACAATTCAAAATAAAAAAAATTAACATACAACTCAAATGTAATCCAAAAGCAAACCTAAAAGACGAATAAATAAGTTTATAATTAAAGATAATTTTTGTGTCATTTATCCATTTACAATATGGATAAATTTATAATATTTTGTTTTCTTAAAATATCTTTTTCTTTATTCTCATTTATAATACAATAAAAAAATGTTAACTAATATTGAAACATAAAATAATAAATAATTAAATTAAACTAGGTGAGTTGGTGAGCTAACCTGGCTCAAGTGAACCGGGTTGAAAATTGGTCCATATAAAAAATTTCATTTTTTTTCAAACCCAATCTAGTTCGAACCTGTGATGGATCATATTGACCCGTGAGTTATAACTCATTCTTACAACACTAATACTTATGTGTCTTTTGTTTCTGTTTCTGGAAATGCATTCAGGCCTTTATTTTACATTCGAACCACCATGCTATAATTTAAACTTAAAAAAGAATGTTTAAAAATAATAAGATTTTTACATATAGTAAATACTTTTTCATTCAGTTTAATTTTTATGTAATAACAATGTAAAAAAAAGTTATATCTTTAACTCAATCAAACATTGTTTGTATATCTTTTAAGATAACTATCATAAAAGGTAACTCATTTATCAAGAGAATGGGTGGCCTTGTAACCATTGTGCTCTTCTTCGTAGTTGTGACCATGTGTTCTAGTAAGTCTTAGGATGTTGCTCCCTCAACCATTCCAAGTGCTCCTGCACCTCCCCACTGTTTTCTTTTATTTCAAAAATACTCTACATCTCTCAACTAGTTTCTTTTATTCCAAAAATATCCTACATCGTTAACAATCTTTCTCATTTTCTCTACATTAATGAGCATACATGACTTAGATTTGAACTTGTGATATATTAGAAAATATAAAATTCAGACGAAACTTCAATATTAATGCTTCTACCACTATCATTTTATAAACTTAAAAAGTTAGATGCAAATACAAAATAATAAACATAATAATATTAATAGTAAATAATAATATATTATTATTATATACTAACTTTATAATGATGAAAGAACTAAATAAATTCCAAATCTTTAACAAATAACTTTTCTTTTATATATTAAGTATTTAATAATATTTTTATATTAATTATCTAATAAATTAAATACTTTATTCAAGTTATTTGAGTCAAACATGTCAGTAAGTTAAAACATAATATAATGTTAAAAATTATAGATATTAAATGTAAAAAAAAAGCACACACATATATAAATATTTTTATAGAAATTTAGAATAAAATTTTACCATTTAAAGTAATGTGAAAAAAAAAATATTGATCAATGAAAATAAGATTGAATCAAATTTATTTTAGAAAATATATCACAAGTTTAAATCTGAGCTACATAAATGCATCATTAATATAGGGAGAAAAAAAAAGATTATTAAGGATAGTGGAAAGATGTATGGTATTTTTGGAATTAAAAAAAAAATAGTGAAAAGATGTAAAATATTTTTGAAATAAATAAAAATAGTAAAATGGTGCCGGAATATTTCGAGTGATGGAGGGAGCAACACCGTGAGTCTTACTCTGCAAGAAAAAAGTCGAGTAAGTCTCCTTTTTGAGTGAGCATGATTTTGTTGAATATTTTATTTATTTATTTTTTTTGAACACCTATTAATATTAGAAAAAAAATCTTGGTTGCATTCATAGTCCTTTTCTATTGTCTTCACGGGACCGCAAAATCAGATAAAATGTCTGCAGAAATAAGATGCAAATAGAAAATTTGAAATGACGGTGGATTGGAAGAAAGAGAGAAAGAAGAAAAAGAAAAGGAAAGAGATAAAGTGATTGTGTATACCATTATTAGCTTACATTTCTTTTAAGGAATTGTTCAACTACTAGTCTGGGGAAGATTCATTAAATTGGAGTATTTCTAGAAATTTATAATTAAAATAAGATAGTTATTAAATGTATTATTAAATTAGAATTGGTTTTACTAGGAATTAAACTATGAGGATTTTATGATATGTCTATATTTTTATTTTAATTACCTTTAAAAATTAAAATATCCCATTTACAAGATTGAAAAAATAAATTATTTCCACTAAAAATGAATGTATGAATGCAACAAATAAGTATAAACAAGAATCGAATGGCAACAAAACCATTAAATTATATTACTTTTAATTTTAACAGCCATATTAATTTTTCTTTTTATTTATTGTACATTAATATATATATATATATATATATATATATATCAATTTTTTTATTTAGTTATACTTTTAATAAAACAAAAGTAATAACTACTTTAAATATCAATTTTTTGATTTTATTTTAAAAATTAAAAGTAAAATTACCATTAATTACCTTTTATAGGAAAAAAAAAAGTAACCCTTCTCTCTATTAATTTGTAACATATAAGGTATTAAAAATAATTATTTCTCTTTCTTCTCATTAATGTATAAAACTTAATAATAATAATAATAATAATAATCACAATTCATAATAATAATAATCACAATTTTTATTTAAGTTTAATTATTTCTTTTTGTCTTTATTCTGGTTGAAAGTTTTATAAATGTCATTAAAAGCATGTCTGAGTTCGTAGCTTTTTATTATTTTTTTTAAATTAAAATAAAATAAAAAGTGAAAAAAAATATTATGTATTATTTTTTTAACAGTTGACATGTGACATAATTAAGTTAATTTTTTCAAAAATTGAAACTTTTTTAAAACTTCAATAAAAATGAAACGTTACTTACAAATTTCAACAAAAATGGAGGATGAAAGCATTAAGCCTTTTATTTATTAAAACAAGAACTAAATAAAAAGAATGAATGGAGAACTTGTTAATTAATATATAATAAAATAAAAAACTAACAAAATTTATAAGAGTAATAATACCATGACATACTTTTATATTCATTTGATACAGAATATAAGGATAAAATGGTCTAAAAAATATAAAATTTTATAATTTTTCAAAAAAAAAAAAAAAAAGTAAATGAGGATAATGTGAAATAAATATAAAAAATTAAAATGTGTCAAATAATATTTTTGAATTTATAATAATGCATTCCCATCTCTATATATATAGAGTTTCTCACATAAAGTGCAGATAGAGGAAGAGAGAAGAAGATAAAGAGAGATAGAAGTGTAGAGAAAAAATGGAGAAGTGGGTGGTGATTGTGATGGTGTTAGTGTCATGGAAAATAAGGGAAAGTTTTTGTGCTAATTCTGAGGTAACATACGATGGAAGATCTCTCATCATTGATGGACAGAGGAAAATTCTCTTCGCTGGTTCCATTCATTATCCTCGCAGCACTCCTCAGGTATGTGTAATGTGTCTGCTATCATCATCATCATCATCACCATCTTCATCTCTATCTCACATTCATACATTCAGCAGATACATTTCAAACCTTTTCTGCATTCACGTGTGTTCTTTACAAGCGCATTTCGTATTATCTGCCTTCAATTGAAGTAACATACATTGTTCACGGACTTGTATATGAAACCACATTCTCTGGATTCTTGTGTCTGAACAGTGCTTAGAGTAAATGATTAGTGCATGATTTATTAATTTATTATTAATTAAAGTGGTTCATACTTCCTTTGCATTTTTAGGTAGGTAACCTGCACGTTCAGATGTAAACTTGTGAGCTGTGTAATTTTTTGCATTTTCCTTGTTTTGAATGTCCAAAAAAATGACAGAAACAGATGGGAAAGGAAAGAAACCATTTATAGTAACTTCATTTTCCAAAACTTTCTTTTAAGATAGTTCATTATTTCATTATTCCCAAACCCTGTATTAATTATTATCATTATCTCCCCCTAACTCTTTTATTTATTAATCTCTCAAATAAACATAACTCATTTCAAAACATGTCCTTCTCCATCAAACATTCTGTCTCTGCATTTAATTAAATATGCCCTTTTGCTCAACCAACCCAGCTACACTGTACACTGCTCATACCATGCAATCCTTTTGAACCACACAACCAAACCTTTTACAGTATACTATTGCGTCACGGGTATCACTCAACTTTTTCTTTTATGCACGAATAAATGATAGAGGAGGGTTTTCCTCAAACATTTTGGTTGGTTTCTGAACATTAGCTGGTCTCAACCAACATTTCGAACATCAAGAAACTATCATTGGTTATATATCTAGCTAAATATTTTGCTAAACTACCTAACTAAAGACACTTATTAACTCAAATAGATATAGAATATTTTATATTAATTAGAGATTAGATAAATTTATAATATATAAATAATATTATAGTCATATCATATCACTCTTATCTTAAAAGATTTGTAATTTTTTAGATCATTTATACTATTGTTGTCGGATCTATGTTATAATAAGGTTGAAGGATGTTTTTATAAGATTATGTTTGAGTTAAAGTCTACGAAAATGATATTTCAACACCAATTTTGACACTATACACATGTCAAAATGTGGTTGGACGATTTCAAATTAAAAAAAGCTAAAACAAGTATATATTTGAAAGAAAAAAACTATAGTTTTTTTTTTAATTTGAAATTGTCCAACCACATTTTGACACGTGTGAAGTGTCAAAATGGTGTTAAAAAATTGGTGTTAAAATATTATTTTCCTAAAGCATATTCTTAAAAAATGTAAAATAAAAAAGGAAAATGATATTTTAACACCATTTTTTGACATCACTGCACACGTGTCAAAATGTGATTGGACGATTTTAAATTAAAAAAGTTGAGGCAGGGGTATATTTGGAAAAGAAAAATCAAAGTTTGTTTTTTTAATTTGAAATCGTCCAACCACATTTTGACACGTGTGCAGTGTCAAAATGGTGTCAAAAAATGGTGTTAAAATATCATTTTCCAATAAAAAAATATAAAATATAGAAAGGGTGTTAAAAGTGGTGTTATAAAATGAGATGTTAGGAGGTTAAAATATGACTTGAAGTTTGTCTTGAGTTGACTTAACGTTTAGATATGAATAACTTGAAGGGAAAAGTGAGAAGAAAAGGAAAAAAAGGAGGTAAGGTAAGCGTTTTTGACAAATGAAAGCGTTGTTGAAATGCAGATGTGGCCAAATTTGATAGCGAAAGCAAAGGAAGGAGGAGTGGATGTTATTCAAACCTATGTGTTTTGGAATCTTCACGAGCCCCAACCAGGAAAGGTATTCTTTCTGTTTCCATTTCTTTTTCATCTTATAAAGAAAAAGTTACTGAAAAGAGAAACAAACTCCAAAATAACATGGAAAATTTGCCTGATCAATAACTGATGTTAAAGCCAAATCTTAGTTTCTTAATGAAATACTAAAGACATTTTTGGAATAATTATGTATTACTTTTTTAGTTTTCATGAAAAATGTTAAAAGAGAGATTAATTAATTAGGGTTAAATGTGAGAACAGTATGATTTCAGTGGGAGAAATGACCTTGTGGGATTCATAAAGGAAGTTAAAGCTCAAGGAATGTATGTTTGCCTGAGGATTGGACCTTTCATTGAGAGTGAATGGACATATGGGTACCTTTCTTCTTTCAACTCCACCTTTTTATTTTTCTTTTAATAAGTTAATACCCTTTAAAATTCATTGTGTAATGTTTTTATCCCATTATTATTCTTTAAATTCATTTTTTAAATAACCCTTCAAAATGATAGTGTCCTCAATTGCATTAGTCTAAAATGTAATAAATATATAAATTAAGTAATAATATTAATGTTTGTCAAGTGATTTAAAATGTCAAATAAATAGTTAAGCTTGGAGACTCAAATGAAATAAACTAAGTTTTCAATAATTTTTATCAGAAAAAAATTTAGTTTTAAGAATTAATATGATAATATATTACATTTTTTTAGAACAAAATTTATGTTCTATTTATTTTTTTATAGTGTAGAATCGCCATGTAAACTTAATTTTCTAAACTCTTTTTTTCGTACGAGATTAATTATTTTAAGAACTTCATATTATTAACAAATAAAATGTTATGGTAAGAATGGTTTTAATTAATGAATCAAAAAGCTTTTATACCATTTTTTATTATTAAATAACATTACAATCTTCTTTATACTATTAAGGCATAAATTATTTATTTTAAAAATAAATATTGAATTTGGTTGGTAAAATGTTGAATCCTTTAATAATTTATCATTTTCAATTAAAGAGATTCATTTATAGAGCTTAAATGTTATAGTACATTATTCGAATATTCATTTATATATAAAAAAATCATAAACTTTATAGTAATATTCTTTTAATATTGCAATATATTGTTTGTTTTAATCTTTTTAATTTTTGTATGTAAAGTAACTGTTATTTTTCTATTTTTATATTTTGAGAATGATTAAATAAACAAATAATTGTAGGGGTTTTCCTTTCTGGTTACATGATATCCCTGGCATTGTCTACCGAACGGATAATGAGCCATTTAAGGTACATACATGCTACTATAGCATACTTGTGACAATTATTTATTATTTCTTTTTGGAGTTCAAATTTTCTGTATTAAAATGTATTAAAGTATTGAAAAATTATTTTAACATATCAAATAAGAATCTAAATTCAAGAAAAAAATTTAATTTTTTTTTTGACACCCTCTTTCATTTATGCATTTCAATGTTCAGTTTTACATGCAAAATTTTACTACAAAAATTGTGAACATGATGAAGGCAGAAGGTCTATATGCTTCCGAAGGAGGACCAATTATATTGTCACAGGTAGATATGATTCCTCTCAAAGACAAATAATTAACTTGTTATTTAGTTAATGTGTTTTACTTACACTACTTAATTGTGTGCCACTGAATAACACAAGATTGAAAATGAATACCAAAACATTGAAAGGGCATTTGGCGAAGCAGGATCGCCGTATGTTCAATGGGCTGCAAAAATGGCTGTGGGACTTAACACTGGCGTTCCATGGATTATGTGCAAACAAACTGATGCTCCTGATCCTGTGGTTCGTTCTACTTAGTCCAAGAACTTTCTTATAATTTTTTTTTTTTTATATGAATGCTTAATCACGTTTTTGGTTTAATATTTGTTAGTTAAACTAAGCACTTAATTTTGCTATTCATGCAGATAAACACATGCAACGGCATGAAATGTGGAGAAACTTTCACTGGACCAAATTCCCCCAATAAACCTGCTTTGTGGACTGAGAATTGGACATCTTTGTAAGTTTCATGCATTCTCTATGTTCAATTTTCTGATACATAATTACACACATTATTCATATTTACACAGCTTTTATTACTTAAGTATAATTGATTTCACATCATTTTTTTCACAGTTAGGCTAATTCTGCCACACACTGTCAAATGTGAATGATGTATGTAGCATAAGAATTAATATGAAACTAACGGTTTAAACACAATTAATGTTTTATTCTTGTGTGGCCTGAAGCTATCAAGTATATGGTGGACAGCCATACCTAAGGTCTGCTGAAGATCTGGCATTTCATGTCACCCTTTTTATTGCAAGAAATGGAAGCTATGTCAACTATTATATGGTATTGTTACTGTGAAACTCTCCTTGGATTTGATAGGGTTTCCCTCTGTCTTCTGTTGCTACAACTTCACAAAACAAATTAAGTAAGCTTTATCTTTCTGCATATAATATGTACCAGTTAAGTCATAGCTCAGATTTTCACTAAACATTGTGTCATGTGTACCATCCAGGGAAACCCTTTTTAAATTTGAACCATCTTAATTAATCTTGATTACAGTATGTGCATCTAATTAACGTTGTTTGCATGAAAACTGACTTAGTACCATGGAGGAACCAACTTTGGGAGAACAAGTTCTGCTTATGTTATAACAGCCTATTATGATCAAGCTCCACTTGATGAATATGGTAATTGTACAACATTATTAGTTATTTTTCTGTCTCACCCAATTTGAGGTTTTAATGTTGCAAATTTTCAATGTTAGGTTTACTCAGGCAACCCAAGTGGGGACATCTCAAGCAGTTACATACTGCAATAAAGTCTTGCTCTACCACTTTACTACAAGGAGTGCAGAGGAACTTCTCTTTAGGTCAACTGCAGGAAGTGGGTGCCCTCACATTTGTTTCTTCAACAGGTTTATTTAAACTCAGACATTCTTAAAAATTGTTTCATATTTTTATCAGGGATATGTCTTTGAAGAAGAAAAAGGAGAATGTGTTGCATTCCTTATAAACAATGATAGAGAAAAGAAGGTCACTGTGCAATTCCGTAATAGATCATACGAATTGCTCCCCAAGTCAATTAGCATCTTACCAGATTGTCAAAATGTGACATTCAACACTGCAAATGTAAAATATTATTCAGTCAAAATTAGTTACATTACATACATATACACCAGTTCTGGTCAATTTAGTTTGTTTTCATGCAGCCTTTTTACATTATTTTCTGCTTATAGGTAAATACCACAAGCAACAAAAGGATCATAAGTCCTAAACAAAACTTCAGTTCAGTGGATGTTTGGAAGCAATTCCAAGATGTCATTCCAAGCTTTGAAGACATCTCACTAAAATCAAATTCATTTCTTGAGCAAATGAATACAACCAAAGACGAAACGGATTACCTTTGGTATATTCATAGGTTAGTTTTCTGGCACTCAAACACATATCATTCATTACTACTTTTTCATTTTTTATTCACATCGGTATATTGCTCATAAACTCTGAAGTGAAAACTGAAGCCATTGTTTTTGCAAACAGGTTTGAAAACAATTTATCTTGCAGCAAACCAACACTCAATGTTCAGTCCGCTGCTCATGTTGCCCATGCATTTGTGAACAACACGTACATAGGTACATGAATGTGCACATACTTTATCCAAAGTTTAGTCCAACGATTAATTTACTACTGTGTTCTAACTAACTATATCTTTTAGGTGGGGCACATGGAAATCATGATGTTAAAAATTTCACCTTAGAGCTCCCAGTTACATTACATGAAGGGACAAACAACCTTTCTATACTTAGTGTTATGGTTGGACTTCCGGTATAATATTCTAAGGAATTGATAAAGGAATTGTACAATGCATATATCTTCCTTTGTCTTTGTATCTGATAAGTCTAACAATTGTCTGAAATTGTTTTTACTAAAAGGATTCAGGGGCATTTCTTGAAAGAAGGTTTGCTGGTTTAATAAGTGTGCAACTTCATTGCAGCGAAAAAGAGTCTCTTAATTTGACAAATTCCTTGTGGGGTTATAAGGTTCTCTATTCTCCTATTTTCATTTCATACCTTGTTCTACCTTTTGACATTGTCAGGTTGCTTATTTTTCTTGTTAAATTTAATTAATAATCAAATTTTCTAATCTAAATTTTACATTAATGTACGTGTGCCAATTTTTTCATCCATTTCGTACATTACAGGTTGGATTACTGGGGGAGCAATTACAAGCATATAAAGGACAAAATAGCAGTGGTATTGAATGGAGTCAACTGGGGAATATTGAGGAACAAACGCTCATTTGGTACAAGGTAAAATGAAGCACGAGACCCTAATGGTCTATTTTCCATTTTCTGAAGCTAGCACAAAATTTCAGTGTGGTGATGATTAATGACAACTTGAATTGCTAGACTGCATTTGACACACCAGAGGGAGATGACCCTGTTGTCTTGGATCTTGGTTCAATGGGAAAAGGTGAGGCTTGGGTGAATGGACAAAGCATTGGTCGTTATTGGATCTTGTTTCACGATTCCAAAGGCAACCCTTCACAATCACTGTAAGTAACAACTTAAGCATCATTGGTTTCAATCATCTGTGTTATTAACTTAAGATATTGTAATTGTATTACTCCCTCTCAACTCAAATATAAGAAAAAAAAAAAACATTTTTTAGTGAACTTTAAACAAATTTCAACTACCTCATGTAATGTTACTATTTTTGAAATACCCTTTTCAATAAATATAGCTGAAGAAACAAGGTCATTAAATCAACTTAATTCAGTATGGAAGTAATTAATTTCGCTTATATATAATTCCTGGGATTGTTTATACTTTCTATATCATATTGTGTATAGAAAAGATGAGGGAGACACTTTAACTGCAATGACGATAGTGTAATTAACAGATCAGATTCCCTGATGCAAGTTTTGTGAACAGCGTGCAGCCAAATCCAATCCATTGATTAGTTTATAAATAATAGTTTGAGAAAGAGAGAGAACACAGTGAATCTCTCAGATTTTGGCTGCAGAGAACATGGTGATGTAGAGTCAGTAGAGGATCATGGTTATGTAATTAATGCTGTATAATATGTTTGCACAGGTATCATGTGCCTCGGTCTTTCCTCAAAGACTCTGGAAACGTTTTGGTTTTGGTGGAGGAAGGTGGTGGGAACCCTCTTGGCATCTCCTTGGACACTGTTTCAGTCACAGATTTAAACCAAAACTTTTCTAAATTATCATTTCCCTCTTCTTCTTAGCTTAATATTTAATAGAACGAACAAAGAAAAAAATTTAAAGCATGCATACTGAATCTGTTTCCTTTCTGGGCTTGGAGGTGTAACATTTGTAACTTGGCTTGTACTCTCATGACAATAATATATTACATATTCTTGAAACCTCTGCAGATCAGGATTGATTCTTTGTGATATAAATTGTAATGCTTTTCGGATCTATATATGTGGCAAGAGAGTTATTTATTGAGAAAAAGATCTCATTTGAGCTTTCATTTATTAAAATTAGGTTTAATTAAGCCTAATAAAAAGTCATTGATGGAGATGGGTGGTAATAAAGTTGAAGATATTTTAGAAGTTTGAGAAACATGAATAAGATAACATACAATGTTGGGACACTATAAAAGAGGAACGTGGTTGCGAAAACATTGGTCAGGGTGTTGAGCAACCGAGATACGGTAGATCCATGTTAAATTAAGAATGTACATACTGTCATGACCCCAGTGCTGCGGAATCGCAACTCAATCTAATCGTGGACAGGTTTCAGTCTCTCTTCGGTTGGCACCTATAACTGAAAAAAAAATCGTGGACAACTTTTTTAATTTGAAATCGTCCAATCACATCTTGACACGTGTGCAGTGTCAAAATAATGTCAAAAAATGGTGTTAAAATATCATTGTCCAAAAAAAAAAAACATGAATGAAAGAAGCTTATATATAAATATGGAAAAACTTCTTTTAACAACACTTTTTTAACAATTTTTTGAAAACGCATACGTGGCAGTTTATGATTGGTCTATTTTAAATATTTTTTAAACATAAATTCAAATAGACCAATAAAATGATGACACGTGTTCCGTTGTCAAAAAAATTGTCAAAAAGTGTTGTCAAAATATCATTGTCCTTGTTTTATTCGCAGTTGTGGGCTTCAATCAACAGTTCAACAATGCAGAACAAAACCCTAAATCCTAAATAGAATAACATGCAAGGAAAAAAAACATACAGGGGTCAGTCTTGCATTACCTTCTTTATCCTTGAACGAAAAATTAATCCACTCCAAAAAAGCATTCAAATCTCAATCTTAACAAGGGCTTTGTATAGAGAGATACATTGGATTTCCCTGTGAAACGACCTTCATAATCCTATCCTCCCTAGACTTAACAAAGTGATTTGTTTGGTTCTCTCATAATATATCTAATGATAAGTTAGATGAATGACACTTCTATTGTCCTAGTTAATAGTCACATAGTCATAAGCCATACCCAACTTTTCTACCATCCCTTTTAACCACAAAACTTTATTTACTCTTTCTGTTATCATGATAATTAGTAGATAAAATTCCCACTTATTTCAAATTATCTTTCCAACAAACTTCAGATTCAAACAACCTTAAAACATACCTAGAAATTGACTTTCTTGTGTTCACATTTTGTGCATAGTTTGAATCTACAAACCCATTTATAGATTCTCTTTGAAGGGTAAATAATGAGTACATATTTATGTTTATATTTATGTTTTAAAATTCAAAATTTTGATGAAATTTTCATGTTTAAATAATTGATTTAAAATGAATTTGTGACAATTGGACTTATCAAATTTGAAAATTAAAGATGTTTAAAATGTGATTTTTAGTTGCATAAATTATATTGGATATTCTAATATTTGTGCAACTAATGTTAGAATTTTATTTAAAATGCAATTTGAAAAAATTTCAGGAACTTTTATGAAATTTTGAAAAATTAAAAACATAAATGAAATTTCAAAGACAATTCAGTTGACATTTGAAGATAATTATTTTAATTTGAAAATATCAACATGAAATATCTATAAAATATTCTTAAAAGCTTATTAAATCTGTTGAATATTTGAAAGATATAAAATATAAAATAAAAGATCTTATCAACAGAATATTCAGAGTCCAAGCGCAATGGAAGGCTAAGCTTCTAAAGCTATTCCACTGTAATTTCATCATAGATTCTGAGGTTAAGTTGAATTAATGTATTTGTTTCTTTTGATTATTAGTTTGAGTTATTCTTCTTCTATGTCTTTCATCTCCCAATCATATTAAAATGATTTTTGTATTATAAGGTGTTTGAATCTACATGCATATTAATCATATAAGTTCAAGGGTTTCTAGGTTTGATTGAGAATTTACTTTGATTGAATTAAGAAAATTTCATGTGATTAAACGGGTTTTTGCTACTAATTGAGAATGTACTTTGATTGGTGGTAAGAATTTCAACTATAATTAATTGAGAATTTACTTTGATTAATTAACTTTTAATTTGATTAAGAGATTTAAGAATAAACATGATTAAACACAATAGGATTTGATTAAAAATGTACTTTGGTTGAATTCATTGTCAATAATCTAGAAAGATTTTGCATTTGATTGAGAATATACTTTGGTCAATTGTATGATCGCCCTCAAGTTAATTAAGAATGTACTTTAATTAATTTGAAAATCGAACAATGATCTGTTGAAAACTGATGATGAATCTATCTTGGAAAATCAGTTAAATTAGCCTATTTCATTATAATTGTTTCTAAGTTTCTCATTTGTTCTTCAATTAAACTCATGACATTCTTCAACATTAAATTCATCAGGATAGATTTTCATTCTTATTTTTAAAGCATTGCACAACATTTACTAACCTTTTGAGGGTCTTCATAAGAGTCAAATATTGAAAAACAATTTCGTATTCGTTGGGAAACGACTCAAGGTTACTTTAACCCTATATAATTTCTTGAATACTAACTTGACAATACTAAAATTGTCTTGTAAAGTAGTATTAATTTGATATTTTCAACTGCAACGTATCAAAAGACCTTTATACTTCAATCTAGATGATATTATTTCATTTAGATATCTTAACACCCACTTCAAAGCTTCCCAACAAACATGCCCAAGATTCACAATGAATATACTAACCATACTAACAACATACATCATATTCAATATGTTACACCACCATCTCACATATGATGCTCTATACTCCATTGGCATATGGAATAGTCTTCACTATGTTCCTCTCTTTCTAGAACTTGAAGTTTGGATATTTAAGAGCTTCATGTGATGACTCAAGTATATACCAATGAGTTTATATTAATACATCCTAAACATCTTAACAACCTTCTTTAAATATACTTGTTAAGATAGATACAACACTCCAATCATTTGATCCCTTATATATTCATCCCAACTATTCGCCTCATGAACCAAGATCTTTCATCTCAAATTTTGAGCTTAATCTTTTTTGGGTTCTTTATCACATGTTTGTATTAGTTGGCTAAACTGATATCATCTTTATATAAATGTTCTAGTCAAAAGATGAAATGACCAATCAGTTAGAGCATTCCAAGTCTTCTCCTTTTTCCCTATTACCTCCCTCATTCGAGTCCCCTAAACTTTTGACCTATCGTTTCTCGTTAAAGCTCTTCAATAATATTCTTTCTATGTATTGCCTCTATTAAATTTGCAGCCATTATTCTAATAACTAATTGTTTTACATCCTTCTTAACCTTTTATTGCCCATCGGTATTGGGCTTGATGTTCAAGTCGGCCTTTGGCCAAATGACCCAATCGCCATTGGGCTTAACACCACATAAACCCCTAACATTTAGTCTAAAAGACTAAAAAGGCTATGAGATGTGAAGAAACCACTCCTTTATTAGTCGGTATTAGAACTAATGATGTGATCAACATTTTCCCTATGTGATTTTACAGATAGGATCTTCAATTTTCTTCTTACTTGCATTTTACACGGGATTCTTCAAATTTCTTCTTACTTACGTTTTAAAAGTAAGTCTTTTGGATTTCTTATCACTTACATTTTACAAGTGAGTTTTCGGGTTTCTTCTTACTTGACATGATATGTGAATTTGTTGAGTAGGAAAGAATGGAATTCCTCACATGGACGCCACGTGGAAAATTTGGAAGGAGCATTATGCGTTGGATGGAAAGGATTGAAGAGAGGCGGAGCGTGAAGCACACTTCTCCTCCAAAAAATCCTACATGGTCTCGATGAGTTGTGTCCATAGGGCATGATGCCATGAAAGGAGTCACGACGTCACGGTTTTAGGATGACGAGTGAGATAACATGTGTTTGTGGCACACGACAACATAGAGCATGAATGCTCCACACTACCATCCAAATGTCAGTGATATTATGCATTGGGAAAATAAAAATTTTGGCCATCGAGAAGTGTTTTATTGAACCCTACAGTGGGCACCAAAATGTTCTAGTGGAAAGATGAAAGGATGCATTAGCTAGAGCATTCCAAGTCTTCTCCCTTTTCCTTATTACCTCTTCTCATTGTAAAGTCTCCTTCGAGTCTCCCAAACTTTTAACCTGACCTTTCTTATTAAGGATCTTCAATAATATTCTTTCTATTTACTTCCTTTATTAAACTTGGAACCATTATTCGAATAACTAACTATTTTACATCCTTCCTAACCTTTTATTACCCATCGATATTGGGTTCGATGTTTAAGTAAGCTTTTGGCCTAATGACTCAATCGACATTGAGCCTAACACCACAATAAGAGTAAAATTTATCCACTCCTTTCTTTTCTTAATAGGATGTAGACACAACTATCATAACTACTCTTCTGGGACCTTGTTTACCTCAAGAAATTAACAAACCTTTTATACCATTGTCGTGGACTTTGCTTTAAGCCATACAATGACTTATGCAAAAGTCACACCTTTCCATGACCTTTAACAAATGACCCAAGTTGCTTTAATAGACATTTTTATACAATTTACCATGCATAAAAGTTTTTCTAACGTCCAATTATTTCGACACCAAATTATACTAGTGAACAATTTGTATCAAACAATGTTTTATCACAAGTGAGAAAATTTCACTATAGTATATACCCCCCACTTATGTTAAACGTTTCGCATTAGTCTTGTGTTGTATATTTCTTTATCCACACTCGATATTCCTTCTTTTTTCTTAAATACCCATTTGCATGCATCCTCCTTATAAATTTAGATAAATCAACAAACATCCATGTATGGTTCCTCTCCGAAGATTCAATCTTTTATTTCATGATACACTGTGTTGCTAACCTTTTACACCCCTTATTGTCCTCATGAAGCTTTTAGGCTTTATACCTTATATCTTTTCAATTGTAGTAAAAACACAGAAAATAAGATCAACATACTCAACTTATTGTGTAGGTTTTTATCCTTCCTCTCCCTATCATGTATAAGCTGATAGATGGAGTCCAAACTTTTACATCCTAGCCTTCCCAAGTGAGAAATAAAATGTTGATTCTTATTGCCTAATGCTTTATTATTTGACCCCTTGAAAAGATTTGATCTAAAGCTATATAACTTTACCTCAACATGAGTTTTTTTTGGATCTCTAAACATAATAGTCATTCGAGTCTCATCAAATATGATGTCCCTACTTATAAATATTTAGGTTTCCCAAGCTCTAACCTTCACAACATATATCTTTCCATTCACTCAAAATATCTAATAAAGATAAACCTCTTTATTTGTGCTTCCGACTTATCTTCCTTAGCACATTCAAATGTTAAGATACTTGTTGAATATAGTGAAAACTATGTATGAAATTAATCTCCCTTGTGTTGAATATACATATAGGATCCTATATTTATAATAGAAGAAATATGGGTTAAACCCAAAATACAAATAAGAAATAATAGCAAGCTAACTACTAAAGATAAAAGATAAAGATAATATATCTAACACTCCTTTTTAAGCTAGTGCATGCAAATCATATGTACCAAGCTTATTGCTAATATAATCCATGAAGACTTAGTGAAAATATATGTTTCTGCACTCGAGTGACACCAAATTGTTAATGATTTGAGAAGACAACATAGAAGATGGAATACCAAACTCGAAGGCTCCCCCTGAGCAATAAATCTGGGAGGTTACTCTATATAAATATCTTCTTACAAATCACCGTTAAAGAATGCATTATTGATATCTAATGGATAAAGAAGTCATTGTTGAAGATCCACAACGCTATAAATAAACTAACAAAATGCATCTTTGCCATGGGAGAAAAACATATATATGGATGGGTCAAACGCAATGGTGACAAAAGGGAGGTCAGAAGTCATGGATCAATAGGAGAGAGAAACCTTAAAAATCCAAGACTCTCCAATCAAGACACCTGAAGGGAAAAAAGAGCAACCTTGACGCTCTGAATAGTTGTCTAAGAGGAAATGGGACGTGCGACCACACACGATGAACCTGAAAGAGAAAAAAGAGCGACCTCAATGCTCTAAATCATTGTCTGAAAGGAGATGAGATGTGCCACACAGATGACGAAAAAGGAGCAGATCCACAACTTTAAAAGGTGTTAAAAGCATGTAAAAGCTTTGATAAAGGCGTTTAATGGCACAATGCTCGCTTGGACGAGACGATCAAAACTGTTTGATCATAAGTCGAAACTAGAACTCCGATAGTGGCAGCGATAGACGATGACACCGCTGATAGTGATAGGTGTAGTGGCAAAGGCAACATAATTTTTTTTTCTTTAAAGAACCTGACTCTGATACCATGTTGAATATAGTGAAAATTATGTATGAGATTAATCTTCCTTTTGTTGAATATATACATAGGGTTTTCTATTTATAATAGAAGAAATATGGGTTAAGCTTAAAAAACGAATAAGAAATAAGAACAAACTAAATCTTAAAGATAAAAGATAAAGATAATATACCAAACACCCTCAAATTATCATAATGTGTTGGATTTCTACTCTACACCTTCATGGGAGTCTTAAACTTCATAGTATCTTATTGACTCTTTTATTAGATAGGCAACCTTGTTTGTTGATTCCCCTAAAAGGACTAAGACAAAGCAACTCCTAATAACATGAACCTTACATACCAAAATGATTTTGCTCATCATCTTAATAACTTTTTGTTTGTGCTTCTAGCTTATCTTCCTTAGCATGTCACCAAATGTCAAGATACCAAACACCTTCACATTATCATAATGTGTTGGCTTCCTAGTTTACATCTCCATGGGAGTCTTAAACTTCATATTAGCTTATTGACTCTTGTTTATTAGACAAACAACATTGTTTATGGATTCCCCCTAAAAGGACTTAAACAAATCAACTCCTAGTAACATGCACCTTACACTCCAAAATGATTATGTTCATCCTTTCAACAAGTCCATTTTGTTAAAACTCGTTAAACTAACCTTGTACAAAGTTCAAACAATTGTCCATTTTGAGCACTTTAAGTTCTATTAATTATTGATTATGGTAAGCCACTTGTTAAATCTATGAAAAGTCTTAATCTTTCTTTTTAAGATATAATATCCCTCACCTTGAGTTTAAGCTCGTATTAGACCCTGAAGGTTTGCATGAACATACTAAAATGCTCTACTAGATATATGTTTACTAGTCATAAACTTCAATATATATAAGACTTTCCACATGCTCATAGATACCAAAACTCTAGTTTCTCCCATTCTATATCCAAACAAGCTTTTGACTCACCCCCCCCCCCCCAATCCTTTATCCCTTATGAGTCCTAACCTTAGATGCCACCAACTTCGTTTAATCTTGCATTGTCTTAGTAGTCACATGAACATATATGATTAATGTTGAACCACCTATTATGTAAAGAATGTTCTTCTTCATCCGTTTAGCAATGGTAGATGCCCCTTTAAAATCTTTGTATAGCTCTTTGCTCAATATTGGTTGTCAAACCCATAAGATCAAACATATTAATTGATTAAAGATCTATTTTGAGCTTTGGGACGTACCTCACATCTTGCAACAACATCTCTCTATTGTCAAACGAAGAGAAAACAAGGAGATTGTTCTAATATTTAGTTTAGGAGAGGATATTAATGTCACACTAAGAAAGATGCCAATGTGAGTGATAAGTCATAAGGTTGGTTGTTGCATGTTATCGTGATAAGATCAAATTTATGTTCTTAAATAAAACTTTAAAAAAATTCTCACAAAGAGAAAACTCAATTTTGTATCAAAATTCATATGTGTCTCTCATTGCATACAAGTGCATCATTTTATGAGATGAAATAGGCAAAACCCTGTACATTCTACATTAATTCCTAATTTTAATATCCATTAGTAATTAACTTATACTAGTGATGTTTAATATCCATTAGTAATTAACTTATACTAGTGATGTTTTTAATTCTCATGAGAACATGAATAATTCACTTGTTTTTTTTTTAACTTTCTATGTGACCATTGAACCTATTTAATTAAAAATATAGTAAAAGTCACAATGAAAACTCAAAATTACAGTGATCCCATCAAGATCATATCATCAAACATATTCCATTTGACTTACCACATGCCTTGTACAAACTTATTTTTCTTAAGAAAAACTATTAGTCCTTCTTTAAGTTCTAGTCTCAAAGAACTTCTTTACTCACTAGTAAAAAAAAGAGGATTTAAAATCACGCAATATGCTTCGGTTTAGGAGCAACTGAAACTTATCAGAATGCGGTGACATTTTTGTAGTTTAGTCGAACTTTTCTGCCTCGGTTCAAGGAGAACTGAGGCATATACAACATATGATGTCGGTTAAAATTTCAACCGATGCCTAACACTCTGAAAAATTCCTGCAGATTTGACTTTTTGCCTGACAGCTTTTTGATTCCTGATTTACTGCCTCGGTTCATTGGGGACCCGAGGCATATACACCATATGACCTCGGTTAAAATTCCAACTGATGCCTAACACCCTAAAAAGCTTTTTGAATTCCAACTAATGCCTAACACTGGGCTTCTATTTTCTTCACGGACCAGCCCATGGGTTGCGCCACCAAGGAGAATTCCTTTTGTTCTTACACATCCAACCCAACATTAAGGTAACTCACGAAAATACTTTTCTCTCTTTATCCCTCATCCCGCACAAGCTAGAAGCCTGAAGCTTTTGCCATTTCTCTTCACCATAGACGACCCAACGTTGGAGCAAGGATGATCTGCGTCTTGAGCGGAGGCAACGACCTCACGGTGACAATATGGAGATGGCGCGACAGGCGGCGTTTGTGGTGGCTCGCAGCAATGCTCTTGGTGGCTTGCAGCGGCACGACTGGTTCTTCTTCTTCTTCCTTCTTCTCTTTTTGGTTCTATTCTGGTTGTAGGGAGGAGGATGCGAAATCAACGGCTCAGATGCAACGCTCATTATTTGCGGTCAGTAGGCGTCTCAGTGGCGGAGGCGACAAGAGCGCGGTGAAAGTGTGGCGGAGGCGCGGCGGGACATGGCGATGGCACAAGGTTTGAAATGCGTTTTAGAGTTTTGTTGTGATATTGGGGTTAAAGTTCAGATTGAGAAAGTTAGGGTTTTGAGTTTAGGGAATTTTTGTTTGGGGATTCGTTCGCGTTGTTCTGGTTCGTGAGGGTTGTTGATGGTTGCGCCAATGGAGTACCCATGGGGGTTTATGTGGCTAGCAGCAGAGTCCTTCGTAGGCTGCGTGGGCTGGATTGACAAAGACGAGAAGAA
Source organism: Vigna radiata var. radiata (assembly GCF_000741045.1). Lineage (NCBI taxonomy): Eukaryota > Viridiplantae > Streptophyta > Magnoliopsida > Fabales > Fabaceae > Vigna > Vigna radiata. Next base: position 223,395 of record NW_014542732.1, read on the forward strand.
TTTGGGTCAATTAGGCCTGGTTGCATCTGCAGGACATATTGGTGATGGTTGTCGGCGGCGCATGGAAGGGTCATTGTGGAACTTGTGAAGATGGTGGTTGTGACGCGTTGGAGAAGAAGACTTCGCGTGGTGGCCTATGGTGGTCTGATGTGAGAATGGAGCGTTGAAGATTGGTGGGCGCCTTGTTATCAAGCTTCTCAAGAGTGCAGATGCCAAAGGTGCTTCCTTGCTTACTTCTTTGAATAATGTCATTCATATGTGCCCAAAATACTTGACTGCACTAATGACTAAACACATGTGAAAGGTGCAACTTGAATCAATGACTCATCTTGTATATATATGTATCTAACGTTAACACCATCAAAACTTTAACAAACTCATAACTATCAAATGTTATAACAACATTAATATATTCTCTTTTGAAATGATAATTTGTATTCCTCTCTTTTTCTAGATATAGATAGTTTACTTAATTTGTATTCCTCTTTTTCTAGATACAAATAGTTTACCTTGTACTGACTTCTCGAGTTCTTTCATTTTCAAACACTCAAATTTAATTCTTTATCATTTTCTTTAGACCGTGCAATTTTTATAATTCTTTAATTTAAATTAGGCTTAATACCTATTTTGGTCCTTCGAAAGAGGGGTTTTGTTCAAAATCGTCCTACTTTTTTTGAAAAATAACAATTCAACCCACTTATTAAAAAAACTGTCCAAATTAATCCTTTTGGCTAACACCGTTAAAAATTTAACGTTAGAGCTGCCCTCCTGGACTAAAGTTAATGACATGTGATTGTGTGGCAGTTTCAACTTTATTGATGTGTAAAAATAAAATTAAAATGTTATTATTGATGTATACTATGCTGTGAGAAAGAGAGGTTAAAAAAAATTGTGGTTAGGACTAGAAGAAAAATCGCGATTTGGAATTAAACTTCCTGGTGCAAGCTTCGTAAATTAGGGTGTCAAGGTGAAGAACAAACAGCGTATACGATCTGGACATCATCTTTGCGCCTTCCCCATTGCCGGGAAATTCCAGAGGCCAAATCTAAAAGATTTGTATACGATATGGACATCATTTTTGCGCCTCCCAATATAATACCCAATCCTACAAAACTCCTTCACTCTGCAAAATCAAAGAAAACAACAGCAAACAAAAACCCATTAATCATTGAAGGCACAAGAACAACCTAACACATAGCCTTCAAACCCAAACACACACATTTTCATACATCAACATGTGAGAACTGGATTCATTAAGTGATAAATAACGAAACACATATTCCAATCTTAGATACTATGCAAAAGCCCCAAATTCTTGACCGCCAAAATAGGTTACATCACATTGAGCACAAGAACAAACACCCTTTACAAGGGTTTCAAAAAAATTGGGATTAGGTTTTAAAAAATCCCCTTCCTCACCAAAAATTAGGGTTTCAAGTTGGGGAAGGGGCTCTTTGTCGTTCAACATCGTCTTGCACGCGGGAAAGGAGGCGCGACCTGCTTGTTGTCTTTCTGATGCAGGTTGAATTGCGATGGCTTCTCCAAGGCGCGACAAGGTGGCATGGTGGAAGGGAGAAGACGAGATACAATGCAAAGATGGTGGAGTCGCGATTTGGGGTTCTGTTCTTTTGCAGGTGCGTTAATGGTGGAGGATGAAGGAATCCCGACTGGGATTTCGCAGTGGTAACGACACTTTTTGTTTCTGATTTTGGTTGTAGGTGGTGGAGAAGCTACGAGATGGTGGTGATGGTTGAAGATCGATTCACCGCTGTTGATGGCGCGACGACGCTTTGGGTAGTGAAGCGATGAGGTTCTCGCCTTCTGCGTTTCTGCAGGTTGCGCTCTGCTGATGGCGCGACGACGTTAGGTGGCATGACTCCTGATGGCGGCAGCACGACGAGTCGCAATGTGGTTGCCGGCGTCTAGGTGGTTGCTGAGGGTCGCTGGGTGGCTGCCATGAAGGTGGTGCAATGAAGAATTTTTTATAACCTAACCTCATTTTTTTTAACCTAATCCCAAATTTTTTAATCAAAAAATATAATAACATTTTAATTTTACTTTGGCACGTCAAAAAACTAGAAACTGACACCATAATACTACGAAATCAATTAAAAGTGACACATCATGAATTAAAAGTGACACATCATGAACCTTAGTCCACAGGAGCATATCTCACGTTAAATTTTTAACGAAGTTAACCAAAAGTAGTAACTTGCACACTTATTTCAAAAAGTAGGACTAATGGTTACATTTTAAAAAAAGTAGGACGATTTTGAATAAAATTTGTTTTTCGAGAGACCAAAATAGGTATTAAACCTTTAAATTAAGATTTATATTTTCTCTAGAGTAATGATTTATTCCTTGTTAAATAATAAAACATTTTTAAAGTATATTTAAATATCTTTAAAAAGATAATAAAAACCAAAAAATTCAGTTTCAGTTTGCTCATAATTTATTACTATTTTTTAATCTCTACTTATCTCAATGTCAAAGTAGATATTTTATTTAACTTTTTTTTTTCACTATAAGAAATATGATTTTAAAATTCAAAATTATTGCTTAATATATTTTATTTTATAATTTCTTTTTCAACTATTAAGACGCGCCTAAAATATAGGTTGAACATCGTGAATAGAAAAACGTACTTTAAAAAGTTTATTTTTGGCGGTTCAAAAACTTTTTGTGATATTAATTATATTTTTTTATAAAAAGAATTAGAAACACATTTTTTTATCAGAGTTTTTAATTTATTCTGTTCTATTAGTTGAACTTTATAACGCACCTAGATTTTCATACCTGATATACGATACAGGTATCTATCGACAACACTCGTGCACCGTCTTTTCTTTTTTATGTTCAAAAACGAAAAAAAAAAAAAGAATGTCGGTGAGTGCATATTTTGTGACAAAACCCCAAAATTTTTCTTAAACATGATGGATAATTATGACACTCAACTAAGACACTGATTAAACATTCATTAATGGTGATTATTTCGGATGTATAAAATAATAATTATAACATTATATAATATGTAAACATAACACTAAAAAATTATTGTTATAATTTAATGAAAAACTAAACTAAAAATAACACATTTTTATAAACGTTTAACATTCAAAATATACACAAATAATTAAATAGAATACACAATAATACTTAAACACAAGTTTCAGCAATACAAAATGATGCCATTTATTAATGACAAGTTTAAATTTAAAATAGAAATAAGTGATAAACATTTCACTTTTTATTTTAAAAAAATTAAAATAATACTATATCAATTTTCTTTTTCTCTCTAGAAGAATATTAAAGTTCAAATATACTTGCTTATAAATTGTATATCATCTTTTATTTAAGTTGATTTTCCTTCCACATAAGGTCGAACATTAAGTCTATTAAGAGATATAATTATGATTAATCTTATTCAATATTACCATGATATTTTCTCAATATATTAAATATCACGTAATTAATGAGAAAAAAATACGCCATAATCACCATTTTCCTATATAAAAAGACAAATATGAGAAAGACACGAACAAAAAGAGAAGAACAATATTCAATATCGACTCTAGTGCTTTAGTACAGATAAACTTAAACTTTATGAACAACTTTTTCTGGAACAATTGTATTAAGAGTTGTTCCAAAAAAAAAAAATTACCGATATTTACAGGTTTTTTGAATTTTCAACTTTTTTTTTTTGTTGTTGCTAATTTATCGATTTTTGTATGTTTTAGTTTTAAATTGATTTTATAGTTTGAAAGGACAAATTGGGCTGATTTTCAGAACAATAATTATGGCAGAGGAAGTAAATATACAAATATTAGTCATTTTAATTAATTCAACACTAGATGACTGTAACAAAATAAGTGCAGCCTTTTACTTAATTGAGAAATTTGTTTACTTGGTTATAGAAAGTCTTGTTCGATTTTAGTAAAAGTTTGCATAGTTGAAGAATAAGAGATTTAGCATTATTGTAGTTGTTTACTAGCTGGCACTAGGTGTGTCTGTGTCTGAATCGGTTACCGTGTTTGGGCGACCTTAATAGAAACAAATCACGTATTGGTGACTAGGAATCTGAACAATTAACACATGTTCTGTCTCACACTTAACTACCCCATCTAATCTTTAGCAACACTTTATTAAAACCCCAACACACACTGAATATCAGTGTGAGAAAAATGAAGTTGTGTTTACTTGTGGCGGTGTTGCTGCTCACAGTCACAGTGGTTTCATGTGGCAATGTGAGCTACGATGGTCGCTCCCTCATCATCGATGGCCAACGCAAGCTTCTTATCTCTGCTTCCATTCATTACCCTCGAAGCGTTCCTGCGGTGACACTGCACAGCACCCCTTCTTTTATTTCTTCGATGTGGGACATTACAGTTATCTGACAAGTTATGTGTTTGTGGCAGATGTGGCCTGGTCTTGTTCAAACAGCGAAGGAAGGAGGGGTAGATGTGATTGAAACCTATGTTTTCTGGAATGGCCATGAGCTTTCTCCTGGCAATGTGAGTAGTATGAAGTCATTTATAATGCACTGCATAGTTTATCTTTGCTTAAACTTGTTGGTAAGCATTTATTTCAGGAAATCAAAAAGTTAAAGTAGATTGAGGTTCTTTTATAAGTTAAAATCAACTTATGTTCATAGCTTTTGTAGATGTTTCTTTGTTTAACCTCTTCAAAAGTTGAAGTGCATAAGTTAATTAGTTGGCAGACAATAGATACTCTTAGAGGTTATAGTGTGATGTAAAATTTTGTAAGACTTCCCCACTCTTACTTGAAATTGTGAACTTGATGTAGTATTACTTTGGAGGAAGGTTTGATCTGGTCAAGTTTGCGAGGACTGTTCAGCAGGCTGGGATGTTCTTGATTCTTCGAATAGGCCCATTTGTTGCAGCAGAATGGAATTTTGGGTGAGTAATCATTTTTTTGCGAATCTTATTCGGTTCTAAACGATTGCTTCAAGTTACAGTGTCTTATGGTGGAGAAATTAAATAATATTAACCAGTTTTACGAAGTGGAATTCAATTTCATAATTCTTAACAATAGCTGTATGTTACAGTGGTGTGCCGGTGTGGCTACATTACGTTCCAGGCACGGTATTCCGGACTTATAATCAGCCTTTCATGGTATGTCTCTGTGCTTTGAATTATAATTGTAACTCATACCATCGTAGTGAAATTACTTTGATTGTCTAACTTTGTTGTCCCTTTCTTGGGGTTCAGTATCATATGCAGAAGTTTACAACATACATAGTGAACCTTATGAAGCAAGAGAAGCTTTTTGCTTCACAAGGGGGTCCCATAATCTTAGCTCAGGCAAGTATAACCTTAAACATTGCAATTTATTCGCAGTGTCTCTGTTTGTATTCTTAGGATGGTCATTATGAAGTTGCATATGAACTACTATTTTTGGTAGCGTTCCATCAATTTGCTTGTCTACTTTGTCCTCTGGACATATCATACCCAATGACTCCATTTAGCATCTTCACAATTTTGCAGATAGAAAATGAATATGGATACTATGAAAATTTTTATAAAGAGGATGGTAAGAAATATGCCTTGTGGGCTGCAAAGATGGCTGTGTCTCAGAATACTGGTGTCCCTTGGATAATGTGCCAACAATGGGATGCTCCAGATCCTGTGGTAAGATTATACTCTCTTAGAGATGTTATTACAATACAAACTCAAAATAAATTTAGATTTGATGTTCTTCTTATGAGAAGATAATGAAAACTTGCAATCATAAGTAGGAAATGTCATAAATATACATTATGCTGTGCTTCAAAATTCTTAATTTTTGCTGTTAATATTTTTAATTTTTTTTCTTCTTGTTGTAAATATCTGTGTTGCTGGTCACATTTAGATGGTAACCAATTCACGATTCTTTTTCAGATTGATACATGCAATTCATTCTACTGTGACCAATTTAAACCCACTTCTCCAAATAGGCCCAAAATTTGGACTGAGAACTGGCCTGGATGGTATGCTTGATCACTTTAAACCTTCCCTGCAGTCCATCATTCATATTTTGCTGCACAGAGTCCATTTTATACATGTGATTATGTATGTCATGAAAATGCTTTGTGGTGAATGTTTACAAATAGACATCTTATTTGTTGGGCATAATTCAGAAATGTTTTTTATCCATTTTCCATTGACAATTATGTATCAAGTAAAACTGAACTTTTTCACTCAAAAAGGTTTTGGAGGTGTTTGGCAATTTTCAAAAAACAGATATTTAGGTAGATTGGAGCTGGGTTAAGAAACCAATTCTCACCTGAGCTAAATTTGATATAAAATTATTTCTCAAAAGTCAAACACATTTTCTTTCCGTCTCTCTCTAGTTAAACATAAATGATCATTGGATAAGTTATACTTAAAGGATGACTCGTACATGGTGCGATTCAAGCACCGTATCTGTTTTCTCACCAATTGCAACTGCTCAAATCGTACATATCATATTGTGAATTTTGCAATACTGCCAACCATGCATTTGATATAGAAATTCAATATTAGGACTAGTTTTGGACCAACCTGAACCCAGTTTTGAACTGGTTTGACTTCATAAGACTTGTGTTACTGGTTCCATACTTCCACTCAATACCATTTAAACTAGTATTAGAAATTGCCAAAGTGGAGAAACTATCCTTCATGGATTTTAAAAAGTGTGCAATAATAACCTAAATGCATCCGCTAGAATCAGACCTAGGAAAATAATAAAAATATGAAACTTCGAAAATCTAGTCTTTTCAGTTTACTTAGAACTTTAACTAGAGATGCTTTTCTTTGTCCTTCTATTTTCCCAGGATAGAGAAGTTAAAAATGTGCAATAGTTGATATTTGAGTTTGATCTTGCAATAAGAATGTATCTCTCATTTAGTGCTCTTCTGTCCTGGGATTTTTGATTGTTTTAAGGTTTAAGACTTTTGGGGGCAGAGATCCTCACAGGCCAGCAGAAGATGTTGCATTTTCTGTTGCTCGTTTCTTCCAAAAAGGTGGAAGTGTACACAATTACTACATGGTACAGTTTTTTTTTTTCTTTTTCTAAATTAGACTGTTCGCACTGTATTAAATAACATTAAAGGACTTCTGAATGATATGCTATGTCTTAATTTATTTTCCTCTTGTTGATCTCTTTCTATTATCCCTGTTGATTAGTATCATGGAGGAACAAATTTTGGACGAACAGCTGGTGGTCCATTCATTACTACAAGTTATGACTATGATGCCCCCATAGATGAGTATGGTAAGACATCTAACTAAAGTTCTTCTAACGTTGTAATTAATTTATGCTCAGGTCTCTTTACCGTATATTGAAAAATGTTCCTACTTCTTACAATCAATGCTAAAGTTCACTGCTTAATAAATTTATAATATAATGACAGGGCTACCTAGACTTCCAAAATGGGGACATCTTAAGGAACTTCATAGAGCTATCAAGTTATGCGAGCATGTACTGCTTAATGGGAAACCAGTTAATGTCTCCCTTGGTCCTTCTGTGGAGGTATCTTCCTTCTGTCAAACATTAACGGCTAGTACAAATATATTGCCTCTTGTTTAGCTATGAACCCTATTGGAGATTCATATCAACTAGAAATAAGATCAAATTGTAATATATATAAGTGGATTGCAAACTTCATTTTACAAGTTAGTTTTGTGAAGTTAAATTATATATAAATCCACTTATGTGGTATCATAGCCATCCCACAATGGAGAGATAGAGCAGTACATTTTTTTGTGTTTTTAGTCAACCATGCCATTAGACATAAACAAGTTTTTCTTTATCTTTTTGCATACTAACAGAACTTTCTACAGTAAGGTATGATAATTTCTTGAATTGGTAATTTCCTCCTTTACAACTATAATGATTATAAGCTAGACTTGACAAAATAGTTCTAGTGGACACATGTTGCATTATCTTTGTCCAATGTTATTGGTAAGGGATGTTGCAGAATTTTCATGATTGGACAGTCTGCAGTTTAGTTCAAGGAAGTAAATTTTAGCTTTGTAATATTGTCAGTTGTTGGAGAGACAACTATTCTTGAGCCTCCACTTAATAACTTAAACCTGTAGAGTTGGTCCTTGACATGGCATTGTGCTTCTATAACACCAAATCAATCAAGCTTTAACAATTGTGGGGTCCACCCTTGCATCCATCCCTAAACTTAATCCATTCATATGGTATTATAAGCCATTTTGTACTAACCATTGTTTTGCTTTTGCAGGCTGATGTCTATACTGACTCATCCGGAGCATGCGCTGCTTTTATTTCCAATTCTGATGATAAAAATGATAGAACAGTGGAATTTCGGAATACGTCATATCGCTTGCCAGCTTGGTCAGTTAGCATTCTTCCTGATTGCAAGAATGTAGTGTTCAACACAGCACAGGTAAGTTATTGCTGTTCCAACGTGGTTGACATCATTCCTTAATAATGTATTTACATAGAAATCATCATTGAGGGCTTAGTTTAAATTTGTAATCTTTGCTATAATAAATTTTAGTGATGCCAAAGATTACATTCGAATTCTGGTCTGGACGGTCCTCTAAAATTGATGAAAAATTTGCAGGTTGATGATAAAAACAGAATTTGACTTACACCTAAAACAAAATCTTATTAGTCCTACTATTAGCCGTCAAAGTTTTGATGTTTAGATATATGCAATCAACTGCTATGAAACTGAAATTGATACTTGCATGGCCTATATCACTGTCAAAACGAGAACTTTCTCTTTAATAGAAATTGTCATCATAATTAATTCCCCCCTTTTCTGTTCACCCCAATCTTATTAACAAATGTGACAAATTATTATTGCATGGATCTCTTTATACACTTCTTTTGGTTATTGTTTTTAGTCATGAAATTTTGTACAGGTTAATTCCCAGACAAATGTAGTTGCAATGATTCCCGGAAGTTTGCAGCAATCAAATAAAGGTGTAAATTCTTTGATATGGGACATTGTGAAGGAGAAACCAGGAATATGGGGAACAGCAGACTTTGTCAAAAATGGTTTTGTTGATCTCATCAATACTACCAAAGATACCACTGACTACCTATGGCATACCACAAGGTTTGTCTTAGGATAAAAAATATTTGAAGTGCACATATTGATCAATTAAAAGGAATAAGGGTAAAAGATACACATGCCTATGCATAATATTGCACTAGTATTATTTAAATTTCTTTAGTAAGTAATCCCTATAAAAATGTATATCTTAGAGTTATGCATTATTTACCTAGCATATACCTGCATCTTTGATGAAGAAAATATTAATGAACATTTTGATGTGGCTAAAGCAAGGGGAAGGTAACGGTTTATAGGAAAATACTAAAACTTGGAATGACGAATTAGTAATGGTACTCCAGCAATTAAAGTAAAAATGTTGACTTCCCATTGTCCTAAGTCTACTAATTACCAGAATTGCTATCAGTAAAAAGTAAATCTGGATGTCAATGACTTGTTATAGTTTTATGCTATTATGGATAAAGTTATATTTTTGTGCTCCATTCCTTCCCAGTTAACTGTAAACTGTGAAAAACATGCTTAATATCTCTTTGCTTGGACATTGTTGTGCTGTAGGCTTTAGGATTCTAATAAATTTTATGAAATATGAATTGGTGTTCTTCAAAAGGCCCAGGAGGGGTCGTAATGATTATAGTTAGAATCTGTGCTATATTATCAATGTTTCTTCTTTTCATAATCAATTATAAACTCATTTGTATGGTGTGATATACATTAACTTGTATAATTTATTAAAGCGTATTTTGAATGTGATCAATGCTCAATTTTCTATTGATGGCAGTATATTTGTTGGTGAAAATGAAGAGTTCTTGAAAAAGGGAAGCAAACCAGTTCTTCTAATTGAGTCTACAGGTCATGCTCTCCATGCTTTTGTGAATCAGGAATATCAAGGTTATCTTCTGATAGATAATAAATTTATTACTTTATATTTTATTAATCAACTCTCATTGTGTGTTCAAGTGAGACTTGTGAGTCATTATGAAATTCAGCACATGCAACTTTTCCCCTTCTCTTCTCTTGAAATTGCATTTCCCTTGCCTTCCAAAGTGTTAAGAATAAGATGTTATTTATTAGAGATAATTACGTACCCATCAAATGAAGTAAAATGAAATTGGAGGGGTTTCTCTTTTATTTTCAGAACTATATAAAATTTGTTATTCTAAGATTTAACATCAGTGAAATTTTTAAATTTAAAATTAGAATTATATTTTGTTTCTGAAACAGATGCAAAGTCTGAATTGTTAAACCTTGGGGGAGCTATATAATTTGGACATTGACTTCTTCCGTGCCTTATAAATCACCAATTTGTATACATGGGACTTGTGTTTCCTTAACATGAATGTATTTTCACTTTCCTGTTATTTAACGTGTCTTGTATTATGTTATTGTGCAAATCTAAAACTGGCATTTTAAACCAAAATAGTATATAAATATCTTAATTTAGTAAATAAGAAATTCAAGCCTTTGTTCCACATTTATATAAAGTGGATAAATATTCACTTTTCAAAATAATGGAAGGAAGAAAAGAAACAGACTTACTTCAATATCTGTGACTTGCTTTCCCATGTAGTTACTAGCATTCAGCTGCCTTGTCACATTAGAAACAATTGTGTTACATGCATTCATTCTGTTTGTTACTAGCATTTGAAAACTATTGAATTGCAACACTTCAAAAGAGTACATGAGGTAATTCATGAACTCCGATAAACACAAGCTGTAACAAATGATTTTTATCTCTTGTTATTTGGTAATTTTAACCTTTTGTCCTTTAGGTACTGGTACTGGAAATGGTACACATTCGCCATTCACTTTTAAGAATCCCATCTCCCTCCGAGCAGGGAAAAATGAAATTGCTTTGTTGTGCTTGACAGTTGGCTTACAGGTATATTCCTCTGTTTTAAGCTACTGTTGTAACTCCTAAGAAATACAAATTTCTTACCATGCTACTTTTTTCATTATGGTTTAGACAGCTGGACCCTTTTATGACTTTGTGGGGGCAGGACTCACAAGTGTGAAGATTAAGGGACTGAACAATGGGACGATAGACTTGTCTTCATATGCTTGGACTTACAAGGTACCTTTTCACCCTTTTCCCACCCATCTTTGAAATGCTGCTCAATTTTTTATAGACCCTTGATAGTGGTATTAGCCATGGAAATTTATATTTCATGCTTTCTCAGATTGGAGTGCAAGGAGAACACCTAAAGCTATACCAGGGAGATGGGTTGAGTAATGTCAACTGGACATCTACTTCACAACCACCAAAAATGCAGCCATTGACATGGTACAAGGTAATGAATGCAAATTATCAATACATCTTTCATTTAGTTTGTGTCTCTTGGTAAAGTATCTTTTAAAATTGCAGACTATTGTGGATGCTCCACCTGGAGATGAACCAGTTGGATTGGATATGTTACACATGGGCAAAGGTCTAGCCTGGTTAAATGGAGAGGAAATAGGAAGATATTGGCCTAGAAAAAGTGAATTCAAGAGCAAAGACTGTGTGAAGGAATGTGATTACAGAGGCAAATTTAATCCCGACAAATGTGACACTGGTTGTGGAGAACCAACACAGAGATGGTAAAACTATTGACAATAATAATTTCCATGAAATTGATGAATTGAAATGCAGTCTTTTCCTTTTTTTTTCATATGCAGAAAAAAATTACTGTCATAAACTGGTACAGAAGTTGTTGAAAATGTTGTCAGGTGCCAACCCTCTTAACCAGAAGAAATAGGCAAAGTAAAATACTAAAATCAGATTTTGTGTACAAATCGAAGCAGTTTGTGCTGGTGGACTGATCCCTAACAGATTCTTTATGTACAAAATAATTGACAAGCATTGTTCATAATATTAGGAAGGGGATACAATTGAAAGCTAGTAGGTTCTGTATGTTGTGCTTAATTGTTCATAATTATGTCCTCGATTTCTGGAATGAATTAGAACCCATAGTACATTTTTTCAATTTACTTTCTTTCGTAGTTCCTTTTACATCATTTGCAAATATAAAAATTCGTCTAAAATAGAAACTAGAAAGCTTCATGATTTATCATAATTGTAAAGAAGTAAAAATTTATTTTATGCATCATTCTTCTTGTTTTAATGAAACATTTTGTATTTCCTATGCATCAGGTATCATGTTCCACGATCCTGGTTCAAGCCATCAGGAAATGTCCTTGTTCTTTTTGAGGAGAAAGGTGGAGAACCAGATAAGATTAGGTTTGTGAGACGCAAAATATCTGGTGCGTGTGCCCTTGTTTCTGAGGATCACCCCTCGGTTGGACTCCTTTCTCAGGGTGAAGATAAATTACAGAATATCAAAAACATTCCTTTTGTCCGTTTGACCTGCCCCAGTAACACTCATATATCAGCTGTGAAGTTTGCTAGTTTTGGAACTCCCTCTGGATCATGTGGATCTTTCCTCAAGGGAGATTGCCATGATCCCACTTCTAGCACAGTTGTTGAGAAGGTATATCTTTTGGCAATTTTTTGCATTGCATTTGGGGTGGTATTCTCTACTAGTATCTATTAATATTTTCATTTTCAAAACTAACTACACAATTAAGGGATACCCTTATGCTATAGGGTTCTGATTAACTGTGCTAACAATCCTGTTAGCTTTGCTGTGTGTGTATTATAAACAACAATAAATAATTGCTAAAGGAACTAATCACAATTAATATGACTTACTCTTGGCTGGTAAGATCTTTCATTCCTCTTAATGTGCTATGTTTTTGTGGGGAGAAGTTGATCCATGAACCTTATGCTTATGCATGCCAAAGCAACATCCTGAATCCCACATTCAAAATATTGAAATACTTGTTACTTGAGTTTATCATATCCTTGACTGAACTTTAATCTAGGTGGCCACCCATTATTTAATAGAGAATGATGTTTCGTGCAGTGTTTCATTAAATGTTTGTTTGTTCTTTTATTTTGAATGATGATAGTACTGATAGAATTCCATAAACTTCGTTGTTGTTGCAGACCTGCCTAAACAAAAACGACTGTGTCATAACATTAACTGAAGAGAATTTCAAGACCAACTTGTGTCCTGGTTTACCAAGGAAACTTGCAGTGGAAGCGGTTTGTAGTTGATTATCAATTCCGGAAGAGCATTGCATTACACCATTTATTTTACCAACTTGGCTGCATGAAAAAGATGAAAATTTTGCTTGTATTAATATTAATATTAATATTAATATTATGGACATGTATGGCAGGGAAATTTGCTGTAAATGCATGTATCTTTCAATGAATTTGGATTTCACATGCATTGAGAATCAATGCATTTTGGGAGAGCATATCTCCGGTGAAAAAAACAACTGCACTCCTACGATCTGAGCGTTATTTGTTTTTTTAAATATATATGTTATAGTTAAAATTATTATTTTACGGAAAATTATTGAAAGGTTAGGATATTAGACAAAAGCATCCAAATGGATTTTTTTTTTCAAAATTACAAAAAGTTTACAAAAGTTGATCAATTGTGTTAATGTGGTAGGTACGATTTCATTGTAAAAAGAATATGTTGATATAACTTCATTCTCTTTCTGGTAATTTTCTTTTTTAATTGAAGTCGTATATTTAGTACGATAATACGTAGTTTTGAAGTCATGTTAATTTAGTAAGATTTCAGTATATTGTATTATAAGAATTGAAGTTATGTTAATATACGATTTTGTGTTTTGTATTGTGATATAAATTAAAGTTATATTAATTTGTTATGTATTTAGTGTTAAAAATAAATTAAAATTATATCATGTTAACACAATTTTACTTTTTAGATTTGGGTATCGGATTCCAGATCGAAAACACTTTAAACTCTTCTTAAATTCTCTGCCAATCCGAATTCTTTTAACACTTCTTTTTGTTGTATCGAACGGTTATGACTTGCAAGTTAGCACTCCGACGCTCAAGTCAGCAGAGTCACAACGATTTTAGTGTAAGTATGATCAGATCAGAGTGAAGTACCTGGTTAACATGTCCGTATTTATAGGCATTAGGCCCAATAATGGGCCTTAACTTCCTGTAATTGTTGCACCGTGTTCCGCAAGATTCGTCCATCACTTGTAACTGTCGCATCGTGTAAGTTTCCTTTTTCGTAATATTCGCTCATTAAGGCCGTTAATCATCTTTCGACACTATGTCTGCACCTCTCCAGTAATTGACCGATCGGTCAGAGACCTCTTCATGCCACACAAGAATGGTCTTTCGCCACAGAACTAACCGATTGGCCCCGTCATCATTCTCTTAAGTGATTGCCATTCAATTCATTCCTGCCCGACCGGCCACTCCCCTTATACTACATAAGCCCCCTTAGCCCTGAGCGGCATCGCAAGCGAAGGGGTTTTAACTAACCCAAAATCGAACTAACATGATGGTTCACCCTTAAATCTGTCTCCTTACACCGTTTGGAGCTGAAAAGTTGTGATTTGTCAACTGTGCGATTAATCTTTCTCGAAAGGTTCAGATTGAGTTACTCGTCTATCAAGACTGGACCTGAAGAGTCATTCCTTCCTGGCCGTCAGATTTCACTATAATGAGCAGTTGTGACGAGTCCACGAAACCGCCTTTCACGGCTATAAATAGGTGGAGGGTCCCTCCTCATTTACATCATTTTCCTTCGCAGAATCTTCCTACCGATCTTTTGCTATCCCAAGGTAATGTCTTCCTCTTCCTGGTCCACCGATGAGTCTGAAGGCGAAGGTTGGGGGTACGCTGATGATGCGGTGGCTTCGTCGTCATCGTCCGGGTCTTCAACCGCAAGTTCCTAAGGTTCTCCCGATCGGCGGGAAATAGTTTACGACGATTTTGAACTTAATGTAGATAACTCTCTGGTGTGGACTGATACCATCCCCCCTCCGGCAGTAAAAGGCTACGACTGGGCTCCCCATGAGGTTCGTGGCTATCCTCCTTACTTTATCACCACTGTCTCCGTATTGAAGCTACTAGAATGAGTAGACTTGTTGTCCAATATTAGAGATGCTCCTGATATTTTGATAGTTGTATGCCGTTCGAATGAGCGGGCTTGTCACGCTCGGGAGGGATATAGCTTGGATTTCTTCTATGTTTACTTAACTTTATTTTGCGATCTAGGTGTGAGGCTTCCATTTTCTGAATTTCAAAAGGGAGTCTTAAGAGAGTTTAACATCTGCCTTGCCCAGTTACATCTGAACGGTTGGGCATTCATGCAGGCCTTCGCAGTGCTTTGCACCGGTTTGCTTGTAACCCCTACCCCAGCCTCGTTCCTTTATTTCTTCCGCGCTTTACCCAATTCCCACAAATCTTGGATATCGTTGGTCCCTGTGAAAGATAAACAACTCTTCACTTCTTTCAACTCTTCCTACAAAGACTTCAAGTCTAACTTCATCAAGGTGGCTGTAAGAGAGCCCGGTCGGTCAAAGTTTTATTTTGACGATGGCCGCTTCAAATTCCCGTTCTACTGGACAGAGAACCCGAAACGAGTGGACTCTTGGGCCAAGTCCAACATGACTAAAGATGAATTAGACGTGGTCAGCCAGATTGACCAGCTACCTCGCAAGACCTCGTCCCGCAAGCTCATAGTCCTTCTTGGGACCGACACTCTACGTGCTAGAGTGTTTGGTGAGTTCTATGTATCAGCCCTTTGATCGGTCAATATTAACATATCTAAATTTGCTTCTTTATTTCAGATTTCTTCAGCGGAATGGAGCAACATCAATCATTCGTGCGCATGATAGCCCGAAAGAAGAATATGCAAAAAACTGGTGAAACCACCTCCTCCCCCGCCAAGCAAACCGGCGCAACAAGCATCGCCCCTTCCCTTTCGATGAATGTTGCTTTAAAGATTTCAGATGTTCCAACCCCCTCCGCTGACACTAAACCCATTAACCTCGAGGTTGTTAAGGGCAAAACGAAGAGGAAGCACGGTCAGGAGAAGACTCCCCCCCCCCCCCCCCCCCCCCCCCCCCCCCCCCCCCCCCCCCCGAAGAAGAGAAAATTGAATGCCCCGTGCTCTCCGGTCCTTTGGATCCTAACGTTAATGTCGCCGAACATCTACAATTCAACCTCAACGCCGAGGAGAAGAAACCCTTCAAGGGAATGTCCCCTGGCGAATCTCTGAACATGGCCTATGAGCTTATAGCTCGGGCCAGTGTTTATATGAACTATTTCGCTAGGACAAATAAGCCTTTGTTGGTAGCCGAACTGGAGACAGCCCAGAAAGATTTGGAGGATGCAAAAAAGGAGAACATTGCCCTCTCTCTCCATCTCGAAGAAACTACTAAGGCTGCAGAGGACAATTGGGTGAAAGCTGCTGACAATCTGAAGGAGGCTCAAAACGAAGTGACCTTGCTCAAGCAATTTGTCGACACCTTGAAACTAGACCTGTAAAAAGCCTCTTCCCAACTCAAAGAGATGATCAAAGAAAGGGATGCTGCTATCACCGAATGGGATAGATTGATCGTTGAAAACGCCGCTTTAGGGGATGAAGTCTGCGAGGAACGTCAGCGCGGCTTCAAGTAGGGGATCGCCAATGCCACTATTTTTTCAAAACTCCCTTGGAGCACACTGGATTCGATATCATGAAGGTTTTTGTGGATGACCATCTTGTAGATCTTTCAACTCAAGTCCTGGGCACTGCTAAAGAGATTCCTTCTGCAATCCCGGTCGTCACTGAGGAGACCCCTGCCACTGTTTTTACCGATCAAGTTGTTGATGTGTAGTTTAGTATTGATAATACTCTTATAATAGTTAATATTGGGTAATTACTTTTGTGATGTAAGAACACTTCAATTTGCTTTTGCTTCATGTTCGTTTAAATGCACCGCTCATTTTACCTTAATTTTGTATCATGTTTTCGCAACTTAAGGTTTCCCCTGAAAACTTCGATCTTTTCTATTTATCGTGACTTCTTGATTTTCCCCGATCGTGCCCCCAACAACCTTTCAAGAACGGAAGTCCATATCTTGATTACTCCGAACCAGAAGTCATTTTCCTGACTTTCTAGGA
The DNA here is from genome assembly GCF_000741045.1 of Vigna radiata var. radiata. Taxonomy (NCBI): domain Eukaryota; kingdom Viridiplantae; phylum Streptophyta; class Magnoliopsida; order Fabales; family Fabaceae; genus Vigna; species Vigna radiata. The sequence continues at coordinate 240,416 of NW_014542732.1, forward strand.
TTTCTTTTGAAGTAACTTCCCTGACTTCACAGCACCACCGATCGTCCCCACCAAGAGTCATTTTCCTGAGTTCTTGGGATTTTTCGAAGTCATTTTCCTGACTTCCAGCACCCCCGATCTTCTCAGCCAAGATTCATTTTCCTAACTTCTTGGAATTTTTTCGAAGTCATTTTCCTGACTTCACACCACCACCGATCTTTCCCACCAAGAGCCATTTTCCCGACTTGGAATTTTTCGAAGTCATTTTCCTAACTTCCCGCACCCCCGATCTTCCCAGCCAAGAGTCATTTTCCTGATTTCTTGGGATTTTTTCGAAGTCATTTTCCTGACTTCACACCACCACCGATCTTCCCCACCAAGAGTCATTTTCCTGACTTCTTGGAATTTTTCGAAGTCATTTTCCTGAGTTCTTGCATCCCCGATCTTCTCAGCCAAGAGTCATTTTCCTAACTTCTTGGGATTTTTTCGAACATTTATAAAACACAGTCTACTTGATCAAACAACACAAACGTGAGAAAATATCCTGATCTTATTGATTAGTCAAATGGAATTACAATAAGTATTCAACTAAAATAAAATTTTAAATGCGTGGTGTTCCATGTATTTGATGTAACTTCACCGGTCAGGCGTTCCAGGTGGTAAGTGTTGTTGTTCAAGTCTTCCCGTATCCTGAACAGGCCTTCCCAATTCGCCGCCAGCTTCCCCTCCGACATCTTCCGAGCATCGGCCGTCTTGCGCCACACTAAGTCTCCTTCGATAAATTTCCTGGGTCGCACCTTCATGTTATACCTTCTCGTCGCCAGCCTTTTCTGGGCCTCATTTCTTACTGCTGCCACGTTCCTCCTTTCTTTCAGCACGTTCAAGTTACTCCTAAGTTGTTCGTCGTTCAAATCCATGTCCTCCATAAGTCTCCGTGCGGTCGGCTCCCCTACCTTGATCGGTACCATCGCATCACTCCCGTACGTCAGATTGAAAGGCGATTCTCCTGTTGAACCATGTGGGGAAAACCGTATCCCCACAATATCTGGTCGATTTCATCCACCCATCCTCCTTTTGCCTCCCCTAGTCGTTTCTTCAATTCCTGGACAATAATATTGTTGGCCGTCTCGGCTTGACCATTCGTCTGTGGATGCTCAACGGAGCTCGTGATAAGGGTGATACCCAATTCCCTGTACAAGGCCACTAGTTTCTTGTCAATGAACTGTCGTCCATTATCGGTCATAATGGTCTTGGGTATTCCGAACCTGTACACCAACCTCCACACAAATTTCTAGATTTGAGTAGCAAAAATTTTAGCCAATGATTCGGCTTCCACTCACTTGGTGAAATAATCAACTGCTACCAAGAGAAACTTTTTATGTGGCCTACCGACCAGAAGGGTCCTACTATGTCCATTCCCCATTGAGCGAACGACCAAGGGGATACAATGTTGTGTTGTTCAGCTGCCGGAGCGTGAAAGATATTCCCGTGTTTCTGACAAGCCAAACACTTTTGAGTGAAAGCCATACAATCCTTCTCTAACGTTTCCCAGAAATACCCCGCTCGGAGAATCCTTGACCAACGCTCGCCCTCCAGTATGCCTACACAAATACCCTCATGCAACTCTCTCATGACATACTCAGCCTCATCTTCATCCAGGCACTTCAGTAAAGGTGTAGTGTACCCCCTTCGGTTCAAATCTTCTCCCACCATGCAATACCTGGCAATCTTTTTAGCATCCTCGATTGGAAGACTCCCTCCTTCCTCCTACTTCCTGATAAGCTGGATTATCTCCTCCTTCCAACTTCCCAGCCTCCCCGAACTCCCCACATTGAAGCATTCCACGGTCGGTTTTTCCAACACTTGCCGTATTACCGAAGATAGGTGCCCCCTTCTCTTACCACTAGCCAGCTTTGAAAAGCATGTCCGTGATGGGTGTCGCTGCCCAATCAAATTTGATGTGCATTTAAAGTGCAGTATAAACTAGGGAATGACCCCTAGGTCGTCTCCCAAAGACCAATTTTGCGGTTCAAGAATCGAGTCTAACACGAAAGGGGGGGGTTTGTGAAAAAGGTTTTGCAAAAATTAAAGAATTCAATATAAAGACACAGATGCAAGCAAACTAATTTAAGCTAGCATGGTAATTAAACTAACACTATTAAAAACTTTAGACAATATTCAAACAAAATGAAATAAAATACTAGACCTCAACAAGACAACAAACAACTACCTAACACAGTTAAATTAAATTAAATGCAAAATTAATTTAAAGAAAGGAAAAACAACTAACTACAACTCAAACTAATTTAAAGCTAAAGAAAATAAACAACATATTTTTTTACCAACTCACGTGACCTCACTCCAATTTAAACTTCCAAGGCTCTCCAATAAACCAAGGACCGTAGCACCCTTTTTTTTTTTGTAAGAGCAATTAAATGGGTGATTAAACTCCACTTTCCCTGCAGCAAGACCGTGGCTTCCTAAGAGAATTCAAATGCAATTCTTTACTCCAATTGAAGCTCCCAAGAAATCAAGCATCGGACCACACTTCCAATTTCTTCAATTAAGAATCCCAAAAATGGCATAAGGGTGCTCCAACCGAGACCCAATTTTAGAACTTCAATGCATACTCTTTTCTCCACCTCACAACCGTACACCATCACCTTCTCCTATCTAATATTCTTCAATTAAATACAATAGAAAGAACTAACTACACCTACGTCTGCCACCAGCGTCCCATCACTACTACTCCCATCTAATCTAACTTTTCTCATTTCATTAAAACAAAAGAAAGGGCTAACCATCCATTTGAACCGGAACATAGAGTCAACTAGAAGGGAAATGGATTTTGCTTCTCAATGGCCATCATTTGCGCAGCTGCACCATTTCTCATGACGGGACCTCTCATGCTTGTGCTAACTAGCTCTTCTTTTTCAATCATCAACAAATGTAGTAGCTAGGCTCCATTTCCCAAGAAAACAATTTGGTAAAATCACCAATGAACACCTACGAAAGTAACGTGATGATTCTTCCCAATCAGCTTTTCACTATTTCTAATTCAATCATGCTATAACCGTGACACATGGTGTATCATTTCTCCAATTGAAGGCAAATAAACTTGTCAAATAAAGGCAGCGCCTTTTCCAAATAATAACTCACACGTATGCAGCAATTCTTTCAAACAAAATCATTTCTCAAAAGAAAAGTTTGATGTGTGACAGCAGCTCCTTTACCGTGTGCTAACCAAGATCCACCTAATGTATCATTTTATGAAAGCAAAAGAAAGGGGCAGCACATCCCTTGCAGCGGATACTAAATGCTAACTAGAAAGGCAATGGATTGTTCTTCCCAAGAACCAAAAGGAAAAATCACCGTGTGGACCACATCTCTCAATCAGCGTGCATCATTTTCCTTTCAAGCTAAATCATAAAAACATTTCTACAACATGAAGCACCTTTCTAGAAGAAAAGAAAAATTAGTCACCCTTCAAACAGTGGAAGTCAAGACGTGACAACTGCTTGAATCAATCCAAAAAGGAGTTTAATGTGTGTAAAGGAAAGCTGCAGTAAGCCACTCACTCTCCCATTTAAACCTTTCTTCAATTAATAAATACTAAAAGAAAAATGCTCCAGCAAAAATGAAAGAAATCGTGACTTCATTCTCATTTCCCAGAGAGCGTAACAACCAAAACGAAAAATCCCCCAAGTGCTAAGTATGTGACAGTTGTAGCACCAAGGGCCGTGTGTCCTATTCACAAAAAATTAGGGTAGGGTCCACTCTAAAACCCTAGTGCCATATCATGTTTTTTTTTTCTATTGGGCTTAAACTATCCTAGCAAAATTGGCCCATATTACAAAAATTCATCTACAAATTCTAAACTACTAGCTAAGCTGGATTAATTCTAATTTGCCTTGTGGAAATTCTTCAATTGTTTGGTGCTCTTCCAAAAGTCCCAAAGTATAATTCCAAAATTGCCCTGAAAATAGAAATAGGAATAATTAAGCTCAAATAATTCAAATTAATTAAAATATGAATTATTGGTCTAATTAAGCCCAAATAGTGAAAATGACACAATAACTAAGAATTAAGCGCAAATCATCAACATAATTCGGCGCGAAAAACTAAGTTAATGCTATAAAATATTGATTCATCAGTCTGCTCGGGCATTCTCCTTTCGAGGGACATGTTTAATCTCAATAGATTTGAAACATGCCTCCAATTGCTTAGTTTTATGAAAATATTGCAACAGATGATCGTCCTTGACCTGGAATGTACCCCGCACATGCCCTTCGACAACTGTGAGTCTGTCTTGCACTCCAGAAATTTTGCACCTAAGTTTTGCGCCAATTCTAGACCAGCCAGTAGTTGCTCATACTCAGCTTGATTATTGCTAATTTTGAACTTGAAGATCAAATATTGTTCGACCATCAACCCTTTTGGTCCCTCTAAAACAACCCTGACTCCTCCCCCTTGTGTGTTAGATGAGCCATCCACAGAGAGCTTCCAGTAGAACGTCGCACTCATCTCTGCCAATAACTCTACTTCAAAATCCACCAAATGTTGACCTCGTATCGATCCTCGTGGCTCATAACGCAATCCAAACTTAGAAAGCTCTACCGACCATCCAATCATCCTTCTTGCTAAATCTGGTTTTCGAAGAATTTTTGCTATAGGGTTGTCAATTTGCACTACTACTTGATGTCCCTGGAAATACGGTCTAAGCCGTCGAGCAGCATACAACAAAGATAGCGCCACTTTCTCTACTCGCTGAGACTCCTGCTCACAAAATACACCAACTTCAGCTCCGGAACCTCCTGCACCAAAGTTAAACTAATAGCCTCATTAGATGCGACCAAGAAGATCTGTAGCTCCTAGTTTGGTTCCGTTCATCCTATCACTAGTGGCTCAGTGAGGACTTTCTTAATTTCTTCGAAAGCAGCCTCACACCGATCATCCCAACATCCCTTTGCATCTTTCTTCATCACCATAATGATGGGTTTTATGCGTTCTGCTAGTCGGGGTATGAAATGAGACAAGGTTGTTAGCCGCCCCACTAACCTATGCACTTCCTTCAAGTTCTACGGACTCCTCATCTCTAATATCGCTCCGCATTTATCGATATTTGCTTCTATACCCCGAGCAGTTAACATAAAGCCCAGAAACTTCCCAGCCTTAACTTCAAACGTGCACTTGGACAGATTCAAGCGCATATTGAACTTCCGCACCTGCACAAACACTTCCTACAAATCCTTCACATGTTCTTCAACCGAACGACTTTTTATCACCATATCATCCACATATACCTCCATACATTTCCCTATCTGTTGCTAGAACACCTTATTCATCAGCCATTGATACGTAGCCCCACCATTTTTCAAACCGAACGGCATAACATCATAACAATAGGTAGCACGTTCGATTATGAAAGCAGTTTCTCGCTATCCGGACGATACATGGGGATTTGGTTATACCCTGAATACGCGTCCAAAGGTTGGTGGCATTATCAGTAATAATTCTGTTAGGCAGCCCGTATCTGCAAATCAACTCCTTTTTTACGAATCTAGTCACCACCTTTCTAGTCACGTTGGCATAAGAAGCGGCTTCAACCCACTTGGTGAAATAATCGATTGCGACTAGTATGAAACGATGTCCGTTCGACGCTTTTGGTTCTATAGCTCCAATAACATTTATCCCCCACATCGAAAATGGCCACGGTGCAGCCAACACGTTCAAAGTCGTGGGTGGCACATTGATATTATCTGCATACATCTGACATTTCTCGCACCTTCTCACGTGTGTGCAATAGTCATTTTCCATAGTCAACCAAAAATACCGAGCTCTCATTATCTTCCTGGCCATTGAGTGCCCATTCATGTGCGTGCCAAATGTACCTTCATGCACTTCCTTCAATATCAGCTCGGCTTCCTTTGCATCCACGCATCTAAGGAGAACCATATCATGATTTCTCTTGTATAAAATATCTCCACTTAAGATGAAACTACCAGCCAACCTCCTTAGCGACCTTTTATCGTTTTCAGATGCCTTCTCAGGATACTCTCGGGTCTTAAGATAATGCTTGATATAAAAAAACCACGGCCTCCCATCTACCTCCTCCTCGATGAAATGGCAATATGTTGGTTCTGCATGGCTCTTCATTTCAATCATTGGTAATTCTGCGTCTTGGTCAACTTCAAACATCGATGACAAAGTAGCCAATGTGTCTGCTAATTGATTATCTTCTCATGGAATGTGATTAAATGTGATGGTCAACTTCAAATAAGTAATGTCCATGTTTCTTCGTCTCGGTCCTTTCTGCCTTCTTCAAATAGGGCCATGATATCTTCGTCAGGAAATTCAGACTGCATTGGCTGATAATCGCTAATGGGTTGTTGAGCCAAGTATTCCGCCAGGGCACTACCCTTGACAGATTTCTGAGTAACATATACCATGTCGTATTCTGATAATAGCATCTGCCACTGAGCTATCCTTCCAGTGAGAGCGGGTTTCTCAAAAATATACTTGATAGGGTCCATCTTTGATATCAACCAGGTAGAGTGACTCAACATGTATTGCCTTAAACGATGAGCAGCCCACGCTAATGCACAACAAGTTCGCTCTAACGGCGAATATCGGCATTCGCAGTCTGTGAATTTCTTGCTTAGATAATATATGGCATGCTCTCTTTTTCCGGCTTCATCTTGTTGACCCAATACACAACCCATTGACTCATCCAATACATTCAAATACAAAACGAGCGGTCTTCTTGACACAAGTGGACACAAAACCGGAGGGTCCTGTAAGTATTGTTTGATTTTTTCAAAAGCAGCCTGACAATCTTCATTCCAAACCACAGTCTGATTCTTGCGCAACAACTTGAAGATCGGTTCACAGGTAGCGGTTAATTGGGAGATGAATCTAGAAATGTAGTTCAATCTACCCAGAAAACCTCGAACTTCCTTTTCTGTCCTAGGCGCAGGCATTTCTGCTATCGCTCGCACCTTGTCGGGATCCACTTCTATCCCTCTTTGGCTAACAATAAAACCTAATAACTTTCCAGATTTAACTCCGAATGTGCATTTGGCGGGGTTTAACCTGAGTTTAAACTTTCTCAGTCTCTCAAATAATTTCCTCAAGTTGAAAATGTGCTCTTCTTCCGATTCAGACTTCGCAATCATGTCATCCACATACACTTCAATCTCCTTATGCATCATATCATGAAAAAGTGCCACCATCGCCCTTTGATATGTTGCCCCAACATTCTTGAGTCCAAAAGGCATTACCTTATAACAAAATGTTCCCCATAGCGTGATAAAGGTAGTCTTTTCCATATCCTCAGGGACCATCTTGATCTGATTATATCCCGAAAAACCGTCCATGAATGAAAATAGCGAATACTTGGCCGTATTATCGACTAGAGTGTCGATGTACGGTAGTGGGAAATTGTCTTTTGGACTTGCACGATTCAAATCACGATAGTCAACGCACATTCGAACTTTACCACCTTTCTTGGGCACTGGTACAATGTTTGCCACCCATTGTGGGTATCTTGCCACGACCAGAAATCCTGCATCAAACTGTTTTCGCACCTCTTCCTTGATTTTCAAGGACATTTTTGGTTTCATCCTTCTTAGTTTCTGTTTAACCGGGAGGCATTCCGACTTAAGAGGGAGTTTATGTTGCACGATATCGGTATCCAAACCAGGCATATCATTGTACGACCAAGCGAAAACATCCTTGAACTCCTTTAATAGGACACGTAAACTTTCTCTCACTTCCTCTTTCATGGTAGTACCGATTTTCACCTCTTTTATCTGATCGTTATCTCCCAAGTTGAGTATCTCAGCACCTTCCTGGTGAGGTTTTATTTCTTTAGATTCTTGCTCCACTAATCTCATTAATTCTGGAGAGGGTTTCGAATCATCTTCATAATCATCTTCCGTATTATCGACATGGTGCTCAAAATTAGGAATATCGACATTGTTATTTTCAAAACATTCATTGTCATATCTGCATTATTTAAGTTTGTGAAAAAGGATAAATAAACAAGAAAACGACGGAGAATGGCAAAATGATGAAAAAAAACGCAAGCAAACACGATTTCATTATCACACTGAAAGTAAAATAAAACATCAACCCGTAGTCCTGAATCCTAAAGCCCCGGGTGAAGCAATAGGATTAATTAAAAAAATTACATTTCATTCAAATTAAGCATCACGGGTAAATCCAAAGTCTTCCAATTGTTGAGCTGCGTATCTGGGGATCAAGCCCACACGAAGTTTGAGCTTTCTGATCTATCTTCATCTTCCACGACTGCTATCTGACTAATGTTCACCCATCCGGCGCTGCGAAAACTCTTCTGGATATCACAAATGTGAATCTTCCTCGCCCTCGGTTCCCATCTCTCCACACGAGCCAGACTGCGCTCTCTCTTTTCCTCAATCAGCCTCTTTTTATCCTCTTTGGTGGGCTTGTAGCCCAGGCCATACCTACTTTTGTTCTCAACCACCTCTAATGGGAATGTTCGCCCTTGTCCGTACTTGCCTAAATCGTCCCCATACTTATAGCCTTCCTTTAGCATGACTTTGGCCACCATGATAGAGGCGCATGACAGATGCGGGTTTATTGGGAATGGCTCCACATAAGCGTTTCCCACGATTTCCAATGACTGGAAAGCCGTCTCGAGAGATTCCTCGGCGGCCTCAATATAGCGGGCAAAAGATGGCCCACTCACAAGGAGATCCTCCTCTCCGGATACTATTACCAGCTTATTTCCCATGACATATTTCAGTTTCTGGTGCAGGGTGGAAGGCACAACCCCCGTAGAATGGATCCATGGGCGACCCAATAGACAACTATAGGCTGGAAGAATATCCATGACTTGGAAAGTTATCTGAAAAACACATGGGCCCACTTGGACCAGCAGTTCTATTTCCCCCATTACTTCCCTCTTACTACCATCAAACGCCCTTACAATCATGGAGCTTGGCTTTATATGCATCCCATCACAAGGTAGCTTCTCTAGCGTCGTTTTCGGCATGACATTCAGGGAAGAGCCATTGTCTATAAGAACGCGTGCTATGACGTGGTTCAAGCATTTCACGGAGACATGGAGAGCCTTGTTATGCCCTCTCCCCTCAGTAGGTATTTCCTCGTCGGTGAAGGTAAGGTAATTATTAGCAGTGATGTTACTAACAATGCCCTCAAACTTGTTCAGGGAAATACCTTGCTCCACATGGGCCTCACTAAGTATCTTCATCAGCAGCTTTCTATGAGAGGTTGAATGCATAAGTAATTCTAACAGGGAGATCCGGGCAGGCATACGATTCAATTGCTCCACCACCTTGTACTCGCTTTGCTGTATGAATTTCAAAAATTCGCAAGCTTCTTCCTCGGATATTTCTTTCCTGTCCTCTTTGTCAAGGGTCTCCTCTGCCTGCACCCCTTTCCCCTTTAAGAGCTCCTTAGCTTTCGCAGCTACCGGTGCTTCATTATTGCTAGTTCCTTCATTATTGAAACACGTTTACTCCAAAATGGTTTTCTTTGATTTAATTTTAAGCTTGCACCAAGAATCTTAATGTATTAATGGAAGCACCTTGCTCATTTATCATGCTTCATTGTTAGTGTTTTCTTTTTGAGTGTTGATTCTGTGATGAATAACATTTCATTTCTTTAGCTCAAGCATTGCATTTTAATAACCTTGATTGCATTTGGATATTTATCTATTGCATTGTTCAACTTATTTTTCCAGTTCACTATGTTGTCTATTATGCTCAGTTTATTGTTTCCTATCACTGTTATATGTTCTGTTCGATAGTGTTACTTTAACTGTCATGTTAGCTTAGGTTAGTCGGGTTGGTCATTAACGATATTATAATGTTTCCTTGAGATTTCTGGACTGTAATTGTGTTTGCCACTCTGACTTGGTTAATGTGAAATTTGTTTTTGCACTTGCAATTGGGTATACGCTTAGTTGTCCAATTGGTGTTGAGTCTTCGCTTAGTTGATGAAACTGCATGCTGTAAATTGGATTTGATGTTAACATTGCGTTTGCTTAGTTCGCTTTTATGAAAACATGATTAGCCTTCGCTTAGTTGGTTAAATGTGTTGGATTAAAGGTTTGAGTCGCTGCTTTATTTTGTTGATCTGTGATAGGAAGCATTGTAATTAAGTTAATGACCAACCTTTTTCATTCTGTATTTGATTCCGTTTTGCAATTATGTTTACATCTGTATTTACATTTCTATTTGCATCCGTATTCATTTGCATTCACACAAACCTTTCACAAACTCCCCCCGCTTCGTGTCTGACCTAATTCCTGAACCACATTTGGTCCTTGAGAGACGACCTAGGAGTCACTTCCTAGTCTATACTGCATTCTTTATGCATATTAAATTTGCATGGGTTGCGATAGCCCATCAATCATCCTGATCCAAATCCAGAGCATGAAAATTTTTGTTCGAGAAAGTGATAGTAGGCATTGATTTCCTTAGCACCTCCGCTCGGTTCACACTATGAAGATTTCTAAAATGTCTCTTTCGAGCTGACACTGTTGAACCGCCCCCCGCAAACCCCCCAAAGATCGTGTTGATGATCCCTTTGACCGACCGTTCCCGGCTCTTGCTCCTACTACGATCTTCTTTTTGTCGCTCGTTCCCCTTGGGAGGGAAATTCCGTTTGAACGGGTGTCCTGCACCACATGAAGACCCCTCTCTACTACGCTGAACTAAATTCTGTAAGTGCCCTGCTTGTACTAAGCTCTCCAGTTTATCCTTTAGGGTTATGCAGTCTTCTGTAGTATGCCCTCGATTTTGATGGTACCGACAGTATTTGCTTTCGTTGGTGTCCAAAGGCGTTGGTGACCTGACCACCGTCAGGAGATTAACCCTCAAAGCTTCTTCCATTACTCTAGCCCGAAGGGCGTTCAGCGGTGTGTGATGAACATAATGGGGGGCCCTACGTTGATCTGCCCCCCTCTGCCCGCTTCCTCCTTCGCTTTTCCCGAACATCCGTCTGTCGCATCTTCTTTCCCTCCCCATTCTGATAGCTGGCTCTACCTCCTCCCTCCCTCTTTGATAAGCCCTACCCTCCTCAATGCGAATGAAACTCGCCAACCTTTTCTATAATTCACCCATCGTCTGAGGTTCCTCAGCATAAAGGTAATCCACAAACAGTCCTGGCCTTAGAGCGGTTGTTAGAGTACTCACTATCAATCTCTGGTAAGCATTTCTCACCTGTCGTGCTATTCTATTGAATTTGTCCATGAATGCCTTAAGGGATTCCTCCTTACCCTGCCTCATCCTTACTAAAGTTTTATACGTCAAGCCTGAAGTTCTACTTGATGCATACTGTTGGCTAAATAGTTGTCTCAGCGTAGCAAAGCTATCTATCGTTCTGGGTTGCAACGAATGAAACCAATCCAATGCCTCATCCTTCAACAAAAGGGAAAAAACCCTACAACAAACCAGTTCATCGGAAGAATACACTGCCATAGCGTCAACAAAGGAACACAGGTGCTTGATCGGGTCCGTCGAACCTCCGTACTTCTCCACCGATGGTAGCACCTTATTCTCCGGCATGGGCGCTCTCATGACATGTGCAGTGAAGGGATGAAGTCCCTTGAACCATATGAGATTCTAAAAAGGATGTCTCAATTAAGGAAATATGTTTCAGATCCAGTCCATGTGTTGGAAGTTTATGACATCCAAGCTAGATAGTATTTAACTTTGGATGTAGGATCAGTGCGGGTGTTAGATTATGCAAGCCAAGAAATTGAGAGGAAAGGACATTCGTATAGTGAGGGTGCTTTGAAATGAAGGAACTCAGGAAATTATTTGAGAACTAGAAAAGTACATGAGAAAAGAGTATTCACATCTCTTTCAAGAGTAGAATAATTTTCAGGTGTATTCTCTAGATCAATTTTTTTTTTTATAAACCGTGGAGATTTTGGTGGTGTAACCATGCATGCGGGGCTAAGTTTCTAACCATGGTAAATGTGTTTCACGTGTTTGTTAAGCCCTGGCAAGTGTACCAGATTGTTATCAAGTAATATACACGGTAAGACCGAGTATCGTTCTCCCAAAGGACTCTTAGACCTTATCTTTCATGTAAATTGATTGCATAAGACTTGAAAGAAAGATTGATTTTGGGGTTTTAATGCAAAGAATGAAAATAAACATGCAAATGAAAATTTGAATCAATTGGCAAAGAAAAGATATATATGAATGGGGTTGTTGGGGTTTACAATGTCATCCTTATCCACCCTTTTATATCTACTATTCTTATTATACTTGCTTTATTATCATTGTCATGCAACTTTCTAGATTACCCTAAACCCGATCTCTCAACGAAAAGAGCCTATTACCAATTACTAGTTTACTATCTTTAGTCTCCCTAGCAATTACCAATGCATTCAAGTACAAAAGCTTAAAGCAATTGATCATCCTACTCTTATCTCTGGGTAGTATTTCATTATCAAGAGAATTCTAATCAGTTCTAGATTTCCCCGTACGTCTCCGTATCGACAAAATCAAAGATCATAACAACAAATGAGTTAAACGAAGTATGCATTAACCTCAGAAAAGAAAACTCAAACAATTGATAATAAGAGCATGTAAATATAATAAGAAGTTTGATACAAGAGAGTTTCAAAAGGATTTACATTGTTCCCCAACAACAAAGGGTTTAGTTCACCATAGACATGGTGAATCTAGATGGAAATAATGGAAAAGATGAAAGAGTAAACCCTAGATTTGATAAATTGGAGCCTAAGCATCTAAGAAACCGCCTCCAAGGAGTGTAGAAGTGCTCTGGACGTCTCTGCTTGCCAAAAGATTACTCTGAGGGTCGCACTAGGGCTATTTATAATGCAGAAAAGTAACAGAATTTCAGCCCAGGCCCATCATTTAGACGCTCAATGTCCATTTGACCGCTCAGCAGTGGGTCCTATAATCGTCGGACGCTCAGCGGCGGAATCCGACGCTCAACGCTGGCCCTCAGAATCGCAAGACGCTCAGCGTCGCCGCTCAAGCGAGAAACAATGGCTTCTTCCTCGAAGCTGGCGCTCAGCGCTGAAATTGGCACTGAGCGGTGGACTTCACTCTTCCTTTGCTTCTTTTCTCATCCTTTCTTGAGTCTAAGTCCTCCCTTCTTTACTTCCATCCTTCAATTCTCATCAAATTCTGCCAAAACAATGTAAAACAAGCATAATATCTCCAAAAACCACTTTTGACTCTCTAGAAATCAAACTAAAGTGTTTTGCATGATTCTAAGCTCATTCTAAGTCATAAAGGGTGTGTTTTGATATCAAATTCAAGTATAAAAATAATGATTTTTAGACCGTTATCAGTGCTTTATGACATTGATTATATTCATGGGTGAAAACACCATAACTAAGTTTGTTAACTTAATTTATCAATTAACAAATGTTTTTACTAAGTTTTTATAGAAACCTATAATTGATTATTTTTGTAACAAGCTTAGTACATATTATTTATATAGAACAGTTTGCATAAAAATGTTAAATATTGTTAAGATGTTTTTAGTACAAGATTTTGTTTGTTACAATATTATGAGTATTTAGACTTAGTCATATTTTCCTTTATTATTCTTCGTTATAAATGTATTACTCTATATTTTCTACTTAAAAGAAAATGAACCACATGTCTATTTTTTACTATTTTAACAAATTCAATCTAAATAAATATATAAAATAAATTACATGTTTCATATATTATAATTAAAAGTAATGTTTCTTTTGTATTTCAGGTATTTAATAATGAAAACATTGACATAATTGAAAAAATTCGTAAGGAGTGAGCTAAATTCTTAAGAGTGAAAAACATCTAGCTTTTTATCGTGAAGGGTATTTAAACATTGCTTTATAATGTAGTTGTTTGGTATTGTGTTTTAATTCATGTGGTATTTAGACATTTCATTGTAATAGAATTAATTGGTACTGTAATCGTGTGATATCTAGACATTGCTTTGTATATATAGTTGTTTGGTATTGTGTTTTACTTTATTTATTATTAGTTAATATTTATTTTGAACAAACTTTGGTAGTTATAATAATTATATATGGATTCTGGTCATCTGGAATGTGTGGTAGATTACAGGTTGTGTTTTATGTAAAAATTGAAACGATATTAAAAATAAAACTCACATATAACATTGATTAGTAAGTTAGCTGATGTTATATATAGTCTCTAGGACATTTAATATCGACTACTTCTCTTAACTAATGTAATATCTATTTCTAATTAAAGATATTACATGGGTTAAGAGATAAGAAAAGTAACTAATATTATATATGATCATTTTTTAGTGATTAATGTTACTATTTCATATTGATTTATTATTTTAACCCATGTAATAATAATATATTCTACGTTGATCAATAACTGATATAATATGTTTTTAACTTTCTACATTGCTAGAATCTATTTAACTTTCTGCATTGCTAGAATCTATATCAACTAAAAAAAATCAATGTAATAGATAAAAAATAATCAATATAATATGTTGGTTGTGTATTAGTGGAGAGTGCATTGTAGGCATAGATCTTTATGTGTAATTGAGAGATGGTTTATCTCGAGAGTCCCTAGATTTCGAAATCTCGAAAGGGGAAGGTGTGAGATTAACCAACAACGCAATAGAAAAAGGGTTCCGTTATTTTGACACCCAATTTTTGACACACATTTGACACTGCCAGGTGTCAACGTCCAATTGGATAGTTTGTATTATTTTCTTTTTTTTAAATTTTGGCCTGTAAAATGAAAAGGGTTTCAGACAATTTGGGTTCCAATTCTACCCTTGGTCTGTTTCATTAGTTTTGTGTGACAAATTTCGTTCTCTCACATTTGCTCCTCTGCCTTCGTCCTCTTCCTTCGGTCTGTGGTTCTACTGGGGTTTTCGTGCTCTCCAGTGCCTTCTTGATGCATATCCCGTTGTCTCAGTTTTGCTGAAATGGCAAGTTCCAGAATGGACCTTCGTGGACCAAGGTAAATGCCTTCTCCCATTGTAGGTTTTGGTATTGGGTTTTAGGTTTGGGTATTGGGGTTCTTGTCATCTCTTGCACTCGTTATGGGTTTTTGTTATTTGTTTTGGTGTTTTCATTTGAGTTATTTTATTTTGGGCAGTTGGAATGTGCAATAATGAAGAAGGTGCAATGTCGCCAAATGCACCGGGTGGAATGTCCAACAACCAAACACAGTTGAAGACTTATGTTAGGATTGGTTCAAGAAGGCGTTTTAAGAGCCAAGCACTTAGGACACCATACACCGGAAATGTAGTAGTTAGAAATAAAAATGACTAATTATTGTATTAGACTTGAGTGTTAGGACAAGAAATAAATGTTGTAATTAAACTTATTTGGTTCAATATATAGAACATCCACGTTTGGTTCAATACATTTATGTAATTGGAAATAAAATGTGTCTTTTATTGAAGTGCTTTATAATTTGATTTCCAAGTGATAATGTTTGTGGAAACAAAATGAATTTATGGTTATGATTTGATGAGTATAGTTGAATTGGTGAAGATAATGGTGATAAAGTGTGCAATGTAATCGTTTACAATGGCCCTGTAAACGAGTGCTACTTGTTACCAATAAGGAGCATTGGTAAATCTTGAAGACAATTGTTTTGATGATGCTGCAAGAAGACTTAGTTGAAGAAGAGTCTAAAATTATTTAAAAGCAATTTGTTGAAATTAAATGTAGTAGGAAAGTCCTATAAACTTTGTAAAACTTACATTTTTAACTGCAATAATCGATTATTAAGAAGCAATAATCGATTATCAAAAGTCATTCAAGAATAATCGATTATCACCTCATATAATCGATTATCACTTTTTGAAAATACCTATAACGGACTTGAATAATCGATTATCACTTACAATAATCAATTATTTGTGGCAGTTGGGACTTGACCTTTGATATTCAGAGCAGCTGCCTATATATTGGGT